>NC_090649.1:221183561-221466061 GCF_040937935.1 Hyperolius riggenbachi | reverse complement strand
CCCTCTTCACTTCTGGCCGGCGCATAGCGAGTGGCTCAGAAGCACGCTGACCCCTCCGTCTACTCTGGGCTGCGTGTGCTCTCCACTACACCAAGCGTCACATGATTAGCATGTGACACTTGGTGTAGTGGAGCGCACACGCAGCCCAGAGGAGACGGAGGGGTCAGCGTGCTTCTGAGCCACTCGCTATGCGCCGGCCAGAAGTGAAGAGGGGGAGGACATACTGCGCACACAGGGCGCAGTATGTCCGGGTGGGGTCAATCAAGTCACCGGTCCCGAGATCTAACGACGGCAGACGGAGGGGGCAGGAGGAGATAATGGTATGTACTTTTAACCCCCCACACACTGCAGCAATCTTTTTTTTCAGCTGTGGTATCCTTTAACCCATCCTTGAGTGTCACTAAGCCCAACCTTTCCCATGGGCAACTAAGCTGAACCTTCCCACCCAGGAGAATTGGTTATAACAGGGAGAAATGTTTCCTAAAATGATCATTGCCTTGCAGGATAGGCTCATCCATCAGGCTTATCTGTCCCTTCCCATTTAGCAAACATGTGTAGTATACATAATGACCATTTCTTTATATGTGGGGCTCCTGTCCCTGATTTCCTGCACTGCGTCTGGTTCTGCCCCTTGGTGAATAACTATTGGAAGTCAGTGGTTCCTTTTCTACAAAATAAACTGAATCTTCCTGTCTGTTTAGATTTTAAACAAAGTACAGTATGTTTAACATTTTTGAGACGTACTATGGGCAATATAACCCGGTGCGAATACTTTTATATTACTCAAAGAAATCCCTTATGCTGTGAATACACGGTACAATTGGCTCGATTGAGCCATTTAGATGGCTCGATTGATAATTTCCGACATGTCCGATCACCCGCCCGATCGATTCCGCACTCTATACCGCATGGGGGACAATGGAAAAAGTGAAGGAAAACGAGCAGGAGATAAGAGCGGGGAATCGATCGGGCGGCATAATCGAGCCACGGAAACGCACCGTGTATTCCCAGCATTATACTAAAATTGAAACTACAGTTGATCCCCTCTCTTGATGATTGGAAAAAGTTGATTAACCCATTTGCGTTCCGTCGTTTTCACTTGAGAAATGTTCACCTCCCATTCATTAGCCTATAACTTTATCACTACTTATCACAATGAACTGATCTATATCTTGTTTTTTCCGCCACCAATTAGGCTTTCTTTGGGGGGTACATTTTGCTAAGAGCCACTTTACTGTAAATGCATTTTAACAGGAAGAATAAGAAAAAAACGGAAAAAATCATTATTTCTCAGTTTTCAGCCATTATAGTTTTAAAATAATACATGCCTCCATAATTAAAACTCACGTATTGTATTTGCCCATATGTCCCGGTTATTACACCGTTAAAATTATGTCCCTATCACAATGTATGGCGACAATATTTTATTTGGAAATAAAGGTGCATTTTTTCCGTTTTGCATCTATCACTATTTACAAGTTTAAAATAAAAAAAATATAGAAATATATCATCTTTACATTGATATTTAAAAAGTTTAGACCCTTAGGTAAATATTTACATGTTTTTTTTTTTTTTATTGTAATGTTTTTTTTTTTTTTATATTAAACACTTTTTTTGGGTAGTTTTGGAAGGGTGGGATGTAAACAATATGTTTATAATGTAAATGTGTGTTCATTTTTATTTTTTTTTACTTTTAGTTGTCGTATTACTTCTTGGCCACAAGATGGCGGCCATGAGTTTGTTTACATGACGTCACTCTAAGCGTAACATACGTTTAGAGCGACGCATGGAGGAGGTAACAGCCAGAAAAGGCGCAACTTCCGAGAGAAGCTGTCGCTTTTTCAGCGGGGGAAAGGAATCAGTGGTCGGGCACCATAGCCCGATTCACTGATTGCCTGGCTAACGAACCGCGGGCCGGGAGCGCGCGTGCACGCGCGCGATCGGGCGCGGTAGCGCGCATGGTTCCTGGACGTAGTTTCTACGTCCAGGAACCAAAATAGGTTAACCTAGCCCACTCTATAAATTACCCTATTAATCACGTAATCAGCCCAAGAAATGTGATAAAGTGTGGAGTGCATGGTTAGATGCTTCTATTATAACTACACCTAATCTAGATATTAATTTATTTATCTCAGACTTACAGCTGTAAAAGTACAATTGTTGTTTATTCTTCTTCAATATCCTACAACCTTGCGCAGTACATGCATTTCTATTATTAGAATAGTTGAATTCTCTGTATAGTGCAGCCTATGATTAAAGGATACCCGAAGTGACACGTGACATGATGAGATAGATGTGTATGAACAGTGCCTAGCACACAAATAACTATGCTGTGTTCCTTTTTTTCTTTCTCTGCCTGAAAGAGTTAAATATCAGGTATGTAAGTGGCTGACTCAGTCCTGACTCAGACAGGAAGTGACTACAGTGTGACTCTCACTGATAAGAAATTCCAACCATAAAACACTTTCCTAGCAGAAAACGGCTTCTGAGAGCAAGAAAGAGGTAAAAAAGGGAATTTCTTATCAGTTGGAATTTCTAACTTTAAAGTCGGAAAACCACTGTGCCTGTGCAGCTACGCCCTCACCAGGAGTGTATTGCACAGGCCCAGTATGGTCTGTGCCTGTGCAGTACGCTCCTAGTGATGTCAGTGGGAGCGAGGACACAGCCACACAGGTGCAGTGGTTTTCCGACTTTAAAGTCGGAAATTCCAGAAGTGAACGGGAGGCAGGGCCGGAGCATCGGTGAGTGGCTGCGCGGGCACAGAATGTCTGCGGGGGACCATTAGAAGCCCCAGGTAAGTTCAACTCATTTTCCCCCCGACTCTTCTACAGTAGTCCTTTAAAGAGAACCAGAGATCCTGTAAAGAAAAGAAGTCATACATATCTCTGCAGCAGTGTATGGAGAGATACGTGGAGGGCGCACTTCTCCTGCGTAGCCCGGCTCCGATGACGTCACAGCGGGGAGCCGGTTCTCGTAGTTGCAGGCAGCGGTGGATGGCGGCGTGGGATCGATCAGCGCGTATGGGGCTGGAGGAAGCCCCAGGTATGTATAACTTCTTTTCTTTACAGGATCTCTGGTTCCCTTTAAGGACTGTTTAATTAGCCAAATGTAATATTTTAGTTACGGTGTGTATTTGAGATTCATGATGTTTGTATATCCATGTGTATTTACATCAAAAATATGGGTATCCCTTGTTTTAATTGTAATTAAGTTGGTCATAGCATTGTACATAAAGGAGGCCCCTAACAATACACTTCGTCGAATGATCATTTACAAACGATTATTAATATGAACGATCAGACACGATTGTTTGAGACCACTAACAGATGAAAGTCTCCTAACTAATCAGATTAATGAAATCAATCCAATTTTCAGATCGATCCCTTCAATCATATTGGTTAGGAGATTTTTGTCCATTAGTGGTCCAAACATTCATCTCCGATCGCTCATACAAATAATCATTCATAAATGATCGTCACCTTAACCACTTGAGGACCCACCCTTTACCCCCCCTTAAGGACCAGCGCAGTATTCTGTGATCTGTGCTGGGTGGGCTCTGCAGCCCCCAGCACAGATCAGGCAGCACGCAGAGCGATCAGATCGCCCCCCTTTTTTCCCCCCTATGGGGATGGTGTGCAGGGGGGGTCTGATCGCTCCTCTTGGCTGGCATGTTGCGGGGGGGGCACCTCAAAGCTCCCCTCCGCGGCGAAATTCCCCCCCTCCCTCTCCTACCTGTCATCCCCGGTGATCGGGGCTGCACAGGACGCTATCCGTCCTGTGCAGCCAGTGACAGGACGTCCCCTGTCACATGGCGGCGATCCCCGGCCGCTGATTGGCCGGGGATCGCCGATCTGCCTTACGCCGCTGCTGCGCAGCAGCGCCGTACAATGTAAACAAAGCGGATTATTTCCGCTTGTGTTTACATTTAGCCTGCGAGCCGCCATCGGCGGCCCGCAGGCTATTCACGGAGCCCCCCGCCGTGAATTGACAGGAAGCAGCCGCTCGCGCGAGCGGCTGCTTCCTGATTAATTAGCCTGCAGCTGGCGACGCAATACTGCGTCGCTGGTCCTGCAGCTACCACTTTGCCGACGCGCGTTATGAGTGCGCGGTCGGCAAGTGGTTAAAAGGCCTTAATAACACTTCCAAGCGCGGATGGCCGAGCGATCGAAACACAACGTCTGCAATCACATGCCATCTGTGCTACCGTGCAATGGGAAAATGGGTCAGCGCTGCACTTTGTGGGAAAATAATTCATTTATTTTTAGTATACATAGCCGAAAGCAGGCATGACATTTCACTCATTTGTCATTTGAAATAGGAAGCGTAGCCCGAAATGTCATACCTACCTTTGACTATTTATCTTGCAAAAACATAAATAAAATTTAACAGAGCAACAGAGCTTCAGTATCTTTTGTATCAATAGCAAACAAATACTTAGGCTCCCTTAAAGTGAACCTGAACTGAAAAAAAAAACGTATGAGTTAATTGTATGTGTAGTACCGATGGTAAATAAAATATTAGTAAAATAGAAATGAGTTTCATATTTTTATTTTCAGATGAATGTCTTTATTTTTAACATTGCATTAGACTGTCGCAGCTGCTGTTTAAATCCACACATCCGCCTTGTTAAGCTGAAAAAAAATGAGAAGTAATGACCCTTTGAACTACTTTCCTCAGTAAAGGCCGGTTCATATTTGAGCAGATGCAGAACGGAAATAGTAAGCGCATCTGCAAGGTGGATGTGTACATTCCGTTCTGCATCTGCATGGACCACATTCCCCCGTCCGTTCCACGTCATCTGCAGCATCAATCACGTCTACCTGCATGCATCACTGTTCACCTGTCCAGGCGCCACCGCAGCTCGGTCCCTTCAACAGCCGGAAGCCAGCAGGAGCATGAGGCTCGCCATAAGCTGCAGCAGGCAGCAACAGGGATTCACCCTAGCAACAGGGATAAGTTTCATTGGTTCAATATGAACCAAAGAAAATTCACCCTGTTGCTGAGAATTCCCATTAATCTTATGCAGCTCAATGGAGATCCCCTGGCCACTGGGCCGTTTTGTTGGGAACGAGCGGCGGGCTACTCAAGTGTGACAGCAGCGTGGATGTGGGCAAAACGGGCAGCGTGGATGCAGCGACTACCCTAGTGAGAACGGACAGTGTCTGTTCTCACAGGCTTTCATTGGACACATTTTCCCGACCGGTCTGGGAAAATGTGTCAAGTTGGACTCCGCATTCTGTCTCGCGTTCCGCAGCACACGGATTTGTGTAGGATCCGTGTTTTTTACAATTGGAAGTGAATCCAATTTTTTTAGGGTAATTTCATTTTTAACATAGGATATTTTAATAAATTACCATATTTTTGTTTTTTTTTGGGGGGGGGGGGGGAGGGGGGTCTCATTTGTCCTTTAAAGTACACCTGAACTGAGAGGGATGTGGTTGGCTGGCAGCCCTGCTGATCTCTTTGGCATCAGCAGTGTCTGAATCACACACCGGAAACAAGCATGCAGCTAATTGGGTCAGAAAATCTGATCTGCACGCTTATTCAGGGTCTATGGCTATAAGTATTAAGGTGGCCATACACTGGTCGATTTGCCATCAGATTCGACCAACAGATAGATCCCTCTCTGATCGAATCTGATCAGAGAGGGATCGTATGGCTACCTTTACTGCAAACAGATTGTGAATCGATTTCAGCCTGAAACCGATCACAATCTGCGGATCTGCCGCCCCCTCCCCCCCCCCCCCCCCGCATACATTACCTGTTCCGGCCGGCGCGAGTCCCCTGGTCCCCGCTGTGTTCTTCTCTGCTCCGGGCTCCAAACCGTTCCTGCAGCTACTGAACTTCCTGTCCAGGGGAAGTTTAAAAAGTAGAGGGCACTCTACTGTTTAAACTTCCTGCCGGGACAGGAAGTTCTGTGTAGCTGCAGGAACGGTCTGGAGCCTGGAGCGGAGAAAAACACAGCGGGGACCAGGGGACTCGCGCCGGCCGGAATAGGTAATGTATACCCACTGTATTGGGTCGGTCGTCAGGCATTCGAATGCCGCTATCGACGCACTCCCGAGCCGCCGGCGCTCGAGAAAAATCTTCCGCACGGATGGATCGACGGGAACGATCGATTTCGGACGGAAATCGATCGTTCTGTCAGCGGTGTGCACAGCGATTTCACAGCCGATTCGATCACTGTGATCGAAACGGCCGCATATAGGCGGGAAAATCGTTAGGTGTATGGGCCCCTATAGAAGCAGAGGATCAGCAGGACAGCCAATCTGCATTGTTTAAAAGGAAGTAAATGTCAGCCTGCATATCCATCTCACTTCAGGTGTACTTGAAACTTCTCCATTTAGCAGTGTGTTATGATCGCTTCTGCAGCGTTTACTGCTGACTGCAGTGGTATTGCAAACCAAGCAGTTCTAATGTCATTACATGCATTTGCTTGCATAGTTTGGTTTGCACTTGAACTGGTTGCTGATTCCATCTGCAGTCGCTCTGAGGTTAATGACAGTTTAATATGCTTTTGTGTAAACAGACATTGTCTGCTGCAGTGGAGGGGCAGTCCCTTTCCTGCAGGCTGCATATCATTGTCTGCCTTTTCCTGCTATCAGCCTGTGATTAATTACCATTCACTTGTGTGGGAATCTGCAGGTCTGCTCCCATTGGATGACCTCAGTATAAAGAACTGCTTCCTGCAATGTCTCATGGGCTACCATAGTCTCAGATCCTGTCTGTTACTCTGCCCGTGCCCCACCTCGTTCCTAGTCCGTGTGGACTGCGCTGACTCCTGCGAAGGGGTCAGCGAGTCCTCCTAGTTCTGCTCTTGTTTCTAGTAGTTGTTACTTTGCTTGTCTTGTGTCATATATTGGTTCATCGCCAATATATACGCATACTTGCACGTTTATTATTTTCCTTGTATTCGTGTTACGTTGATACATCAGTGTCGCTGATATATACGTACACGAACTGTTTATATCCTGTGTTCTGTTAGTCAGCGTTCCAGCACGCTGAGCTAGTTATCCTGTTCCTGGTCCTGTTTGTGGATTGCGTTCATCTCTGCGAAGAGATAGCGAATCCTTCTGAGTCCTGTTCCCTGTATTACTCCAGTCTTAGTCAGAGTTCCTGCTTATGTCATATATCGGTTCGTTGCCGATATATACATATGTTAGTCAGACGTTACAAATAGTTTCATTGATAGCTGTAATTGTAATACGCTAGGAAATCATACTTATTGTATATTTATCTGTGTTACGTTCATCTATCTTGATCCTGCTATTCCCTGACTATCCTGTCCTGTCTTTGTGAGGCACGCCATCGCTGCTAACGCATTGGCTACCTCATTCCAGTCTGTTTTATTGTGGACGCTTGCTGTCACTAAGTAGTGGCTAGTTAAGCAAGCGTTCATTCTGTCTACCTGTCCTGATCTCCTCAGTCCTGGTTTATGCGCTCAGCGCTACTTTGCGCTGAGACGTTATTACGAAAGTGTTGTTTGTGGCTGTTCGGATCTGCACCGGCTCTGTGCACCACAATCTCCTATTGGAGTCAGTCCTCTCCTCCACTAAACTGGGGATATCCTGATTCCTTGTGCTAGTGTGTGTACCTCCTTCACGTCAGCTTATGTGTTGCATGCTGACTGTGGAGAATACACCTCCAAGCTTAACATTATGGTAGCCCCATTACCAATCCCCATTGTGGGGGGGGGGGGGGGGTTCCCAGCAAAAATGACACTGTTTGTTATGGTTCCTGTTCCTTTAAGAAATTTGAGAAACTAAATTCTGAAACAGAAAATGAGTTTTTTTCTGAATGTACCAGGTTTTTGGCCAATCCCGAGCTCCAGGCTACTCCTGTTTCAACGTGGGCCCCCCAGTTAATTTATGTTTTGTTTAAGGGAAATTTGTTCCAGTGGGCGTACGATGTCTTGGATCATACCAATTTAAAAGAGAGACCACTGGAATTTCTAGCGTTTGTGATCCATAACTGGCTGCGCAAAACCGATTTGCCTAGACCTTTTGATAAGCTCCTGGCAGCTTGTCAATCAGCTGCTCCTTCTACTGCCTACAAAAATAATCAGCAAGCAGATAATTGTTCTGATAACTTTTCTTCTGCTAAGGCAGCAGGGTCTAAAGCCAAACGTAAACGCTCCAAAAGAAAAGCGTTACAATCAGCGGAGTCGTTGCCCTTGGCGACTGCGCATCAGATCTGTAATGAGATTCCGCTAGTAGCAGATAATGAAATTCAGTCACCATTCAGGGGAGTCAAATGGACCTATGAAACTACTAATGAACTTTCATTGCTAGCCAGGGAAAATAAAAGTTCTTGTTTAAATGAATTATCTGAATATGATTATGAAGATATATTACAGAGTATTGAACAGATCAATTTATTCGTGCAGCAAGGGAAATTTGCATACACTACAGTTCAACACTTGCTACAGGTATTGGAGATCCTTAGGAATAAGAAATCGGCCAATCACCTGCTAAATAACCCAATGTATGTTTCTGCCACTAACACATTTGCAAACTATGATCAGCCGGAATGCTCAGCTGTTAAATATGCATGGGATCCTCCATTTGAGAAAGGAGAGATGGAAGCCCTGGTCTATGAATGGAAGAAAGATGCAAGTTCATTTTGTCAGTTTTACAGTGCAAAAAGTGAATTAGTATTGAATGCATGCATTAAGTCTGCCTATAACCTAATAAAAACTGGTGTGTGTGGGTATGACTTTGTGGTTCCATTGATCGATGTGTGGAAGATGATTTTGGACGATTTTTATGCGATTCAATCAGTTGATACCAGGGAAGACACACTGTCAATTGGAGACTGTCCCACTTCTCCAGTTACTGAGTCCCTGCCATGTCTTGTGAATGTTCCTGTAACTCCACCCTGTACCATGGATAACTCAGTGTTACTTCCCAGTAAAACAGAAGCCACTGATACTTTCTTAACTTTGCCCTGCACAAATTTCTCAGCAGAGAATCCAGAGGTCCTGCTGACTTCTGAGTCCAGCCTAGCCAGTACTCATGAGTCTTTGTTCAGTGAAACAGACACCAGAAAAATCTTGCCTGTCTCTGCAAACACTTCTGCAGAAATTACCTGTGTTAATAAAGTTCAACTTCTGTCTGATCCAGCAGATGCCAGTAGATGCACTACATTAGTTTCTGAGTCCCAGCAATCCTGTCTAGAAACCTCAGAACCCCAGCATCTGAATTTTCCAATTTTCCAATTGAATAGTGCTTCAGATGCACAAACTTTGTGTCTTGATCTTCCTGTCTCTACACCTCGCTCTAGTTTCGTGAATAGCTCAGAGCATCTGCTATGTGAACCTGAAATCGTAGAATTATTACCTTGTTCAGAAAATGTTCCAGTAAATTTGCCCTGTACCATGAATTGTGCAGTAGATCTTCCCAATGAAACTCAGGTCACAGAATCATTATGCTGTCCAGCAGGTGCTTCCATGGTTTTGCCCTGCAATATGGACTGTTCAGTGATCCTGTCCAGTGAAGCTGTGGTCGCAGAGTCTTATGCTTCACCCAGTACTTTGGATACTTCAAACCCTCTAGCAGAGGAGTCTGAGGCACTGCTTACCTCAGTTGGTGTTGCAGTAATATTCACTTGTCTAGCAGCTGTTTTGGAATTACAGTCTGCTCTAATAAAACTTGATGAATTTCTGCCCAGCAAAGCAGAAGCCATTGAAATATTGTCCTCGTCAGCAAGTGTGTTAGATACCTTGCCCTGTACACAGTCTGATTTAACCAATGTTGTTGAGTCCCTCTCCAGTGTTGTAACAGCCGAGGAACTCCAGCCCTGTCCTCTGAATGTTTCAGAAGTCTTGCCCTGTAACATGGATAATTCTGACTCGCTGGAAAAAATAATAGAAATCTCAGAATTTCAGTCCGGGTTAATGAGCGTTTCTGAAACCCAGCCCTGTATCCTGGAAAATTCTGGTTTTCTGCCCGGTGTGGCAGTAGTTCCAGAGTCCCCTTCCTGTCCAGTGAGTTTCTCAGTTTTGCCTAGTTCAGTGGGGATTGCTGCAATATTGACTTGTTTTGCAGCCCTTCATGAGCTCCAATCCAGTGTATTTGATGAGTCTCTGTCTAGTCCAGAAGAAGCTATGGGAACCTTATCTAGTTCAGTGCATACATCAGAAGATTTGCCCTGTCTTGTAAATGCCCCTGAACATGATTTGTTAATAACCCTGCTGGAATCAGCGACATCTAAGTCTGATCCTACAGTTTTTAGTGAGAATCCAGTAACTGTGAAGTCTAGTCATGATGAATTTTTTTTGCCCAGTTCTGGTTTCGGTCCTGTCTTGACTGACTTTGAGGTTCGCAGTTCCTTGACATGCCCAGAGGTTTCTCTTGTGCCAGAGTGCCCAGATGTGTCTGTGTTAGCGTGCTCACGTGCTTCCCTAGTGGAGACATGTTCTGATGTTGCCGGTTGGCCTGCATGCCCGGAGATGGTTCTGGTCCCTAAAAGCCCTGATCTTGATGTTTGTCCTTGTGACCCTGACTCTGGAGTTGCCCTGGGTTCCATAGGGGTTCTTGATAGTTCTCCATGTGAGCCTAAGGGGCGTTCTGACCTGTGGGGATCTCTTTGGAGCTTCCAAGTGTTCTGGGAGATCTCTGAGGAAACTTGTCCTGGTACCTTGGACTGGTTCAACAGTGGGTTTTGTGTTGGTAAGGACAGTTCCGGTGGGCATTGCAAAGGCTTTGGCGTTTTTGGACAGTCCCTGGAAGGCGATGGGTATCACACTGAGGCTTGTAGTGCTGATGGGCATGGTTCGGTAGGTTCTGGTTCCAATTGGTCTAGTTTTGGTGAGACTGATTCGGGAATTTGGTTTTGTCGGGCTGATCCGACCTTCATGAATTTTCAGTCAGATCAGTTTGCTGGATTTCCCACTTCTGATTTTTTGGTTTGGGTGGTTCAGGAGAAATATGTCAGTTTTTATAGGCGTCCAGAGGCCGCGTTTAAGGGAGGGGGTACTGTTATGATCGCTTCTGCAGCGTTTACTGCTGACTGCAGTGGTATTGCAAACCAAGCAGTTCTAATGTCATTACATGCACTTGCTTGCATAGTTTGGTTTGCACTTGAACTGGTTGCTGATTCCATCTGCAGTCGCTCTGAGGTTAATGATAGTTTAATATGCTTTTGTGTAAACAGACATTGTCTGCTGCAATGGAGGGGCAATCCCTTTCCTGCAGGCTGCATATCATTGTTTGCCTTTCCCGCTATCAGCCTGTGATTAATTACCATTCACTTGTGTGGGAATCTGCAGGTCTGCTCCCATTGGATGACCTCAGTATAAAGAACTGCTTCCTGCAATGCCTCATGGGCTACCATAGTCTCAGATCCTGTCTGTTACTCTGCTCGTGCCCCACCTCGTTCCTAGTCCGTGTGGACTGCGCTGACTCCTGCGAAGGGGTCAGCGAGTCCTCCTAGTTTTGCTCTTGTTTCTAGTAGTTGTTACTTTGCTTGTCTTGTGTCATATATTGGTTCATCGCCAATATATACGCATACTTGCACGTTTATTATTTTCCTTGTATTCGTGTTACGTTGATACATCAGTGTCGCTGATATATACGTACACGAACTGTTTATATCCTGTGTTCTGTTAGTCAGCGTTCCAGCACGCTGAGCTAGTTATCCTGTTCCTGGTCCTGTTTGTGGATTGCGTTCATCTCTGCGAAGAGATAGCGAATCCTTCTGAGTCCTGTTCCCTGTATTACTCCAGTCTTAGTCAGAGTTCCTGCTTATGTCATATATCGGTTCGTTGCCGATATATACATATGTTAGTCAGACGTTACAAATAGTTTCATTGATAGCTGTAATTGTAATACGCTAGGAAATCATACTTATTGTATATTTATCTGTGTTACGTTCATCTATCTTGATCCTGCTATTCCCTGACTATCCTGTCCTGTCTTTGTGAGGCACGCCATCGCTGCTAACGCATTGGCTACCTCATTCCAGTCTGTTTTATTGTGGACGCTTGCTGTCACTAAGTAGTGGCTAGTTAAGCAAGCGTTCATTCTGTCTACCTGTCCTGATCTCCTCAGTCCTGGTTTATGCGCTCAGCGCTACTTTGCGCTGAGACGTTATTACGAAAGTGTTGTTTGTGGCTGTTCGGATCTGCACCGGCTCTGTGCACCACAATCTCCTATTGGAGTCAGTCCTCTCCTCCACTAAACTGGGGATATCCTGATTCCTTGTGCTAGTGTGTGTACCTCCTTCACGTCAGCTTATGTGTTGCATGCTGACTGTGGAGAATACACCTCCAAGCTTAACACAGCGTATAAGTGTTGTGATTAGAATAGTTAATCCTCTGCCCTGCAATCCTAATCCTTTCACTTCTCAATATATTGGAACAAGTAGGCTGGGTGGAAATCCTGACTTCCAAGGCTGTGAAGTTAGTTTTGTATGATAAAAAAACAACTTAACCTTGCAGCTGGCAATGGATATAGCCATATATTACAGTATATTCGTTTTCATTCTTTGAAGTTATGATTCATTTAGGAGCCTACTGAGTGATTGTTGTTGGTAGCAGACAGACTTGGAATAACACTACTCACCTTTTCGTAAACAGGAAAGTATCTTTCTTTAGTCTTTTGTTCAATGATATTAATGTGCTTCAGTTTGTCCTCTGGTGATAAAAATGGGTGTGGGAGGATGACCATCATGAGATCAGTGGTGCCCCCAACATACATATCAATTCTGAAAGCATTTCAAAGAAAAAGTCATTCATCTTTCTTAGTAACATTAAAAACAAAATTATTGATACTAAAAGAAATAGTAATTACAGAAATATTATTTGATCAAACACAATGGCCTCAATTCCTGTAGCTATGTGCGGTAAATATTTTTTTATTGGTAAAATACCTCATGCGGTATTATCCTTTTTTTTAGCAATTTTGAAAGATTTTTCTGCATTTCCATAAGTGCGGCGAATGCATAAAGTGCGGTAGAAAGTGCGGTATTTCAGCAGTAAGCATGCAATAAATAATAGTAATCTTAGTCTTCCATAAGTTAGGACAGTCTTTGGAAGGTGGGTTTTTTTTGGGGGGGGAGGTGTATTTGATTATGTAGCAACCTATGAAATGTAAATTAATAGGCGTCCCCTATTAAAAAAAATCCAATAAATATTTGGAGTTTTATTTCAACTATTCTTTTCTATTACACGGCCTGAATAGGAACTCCACTAAAACAGCAATAGGAACTCCAAGACTGCAAAATGTATACAAATTGATTTCACCACCAGGTACAGGCAGGTCTTCATGCCCCCTAATTTCCGTGAGAATAGCGATTTTCTGTAAAATTGATGCAAATTAAAGCACAAATTACCGCATAATTTACCACATGTGGTAAAACATGACTAAAATCGACCAGAATTGCTGAATGTCATTATCACATGCGGTAATTTACTAGAAAACTTTATCAGAATTGAGGCCAATAATTGTTTTGTGATTTGGGCACTGCACATACAAGAAGGTTCTAATTATACAGTTCATCCTTTATGCTATTATTATTATTGTTATTCTTTAGAAAGCAGTCTATGTGGGAGTTTGTTTTTGAATCATCAAACTGTGTTTGGCTTTCGCTAGATGTATACAGTAGTTTTTATTATTTTTTTCTAGTTAAAATAGTCATCAAATTAACTGCCAAATGCTAAATAACCTTTGAGCATACTGTAACTAGATGCCATTTAGACTTTATAATGGGTGGAGGCTCTTATGAAAGATTAACATGATCTATAATGTTATAGTCTCTCAGGGCTAGTTCATAATGCTCAGTTGCTCAGTTGCAGAATAGTTCTGCATGGGCAGCATGGTGGTGTAGAAACTAGCGCTCTCGCCTTGCAGCGCTGGGTCCCTGGTTCAAATCCCAGCCAGGTCAACATCTGCAAGGAGTTTGTATGTTCTCCCCGTGTCTGTGTGGGTTTCCTCCGAGCACTCCGTTTTTCTCCCACATCCCAAAAACATACAGATAATTTAATTGGCTTCCCCCTAAATTGTCCCTAGACTATGATACATGCACTACACGATACATGCATAGACATATGACTATGGTAGGGATTAGATTGTGAGCCCCTCTGAGGGACAGTTAGTGACAAGACTATACATACTCTGTACAGCGCTGCATAATATGTCGGCGCTATATAAATACTTAAATAAATAAATAATTGTCAGCTCACTGTCCATGCAAAGCTATGGGGCTCTTCACAGTTCTGCATTGTAACTGATTGCGCTTTTCTAACTCACTGCATGCAGGCTCTGAATTAAAGTCTATGATCAGTCTCCATTGCAGTTCACACACATTATAGCATGTTATGACCACTGTGTACCTAGCTTTATGGTTCTTGATCATTTGCTATAGTAATAAATGGATACATTTGCTAGGGTTCCCAGACCTTGTGTAGTGGTGTTGGATCTAGTGTAGAAGAAGTTTGAATAAAGGGGCAATAATCATAGTGAGGTAATCAGTATCCATCACAAACAGAGCACTGGGAGAAAGGTGCAGAAATCCTTATTTAAAGCACTCACGTGGCAAAAACGTACAATTGTGTTCAAAATTATTCAACCTCCAATGCTGTAAAGGGTTTTAGGGAATCTAGTGTATATTTGTAATTGTGTTCAGAATGAAATCTTACAAGGACTTTTTTAAGAATCAAATGCAACTAGAATGACATCAATTGTTTTTGTAATACAGTATTAATTTTTTTTTGTGTGATTTCTTCATTGACACAATTATTCAACCCCTTAAAGACTACCACTCTTAAGAACAGAGGTTCATTCAAGTGTTTTCGATCAGGTATTGAAAACACCTGTGGATGTTAACAAGCAGCAATCAAGCATAATAAGCACCAATTAGGCAGATTTAAAATGACTGTGATACTCAGCTCCTTCTAGACATTTACTGGTGTGTTTACAAACATCGTGAAGTCAAGACAATGGTCCAGGAAGACAAGAGAAGAGGTGATTTCTCATCACAGGAAGGGCAATGGCTATAAGAAGATTGCAAAGATGTTAAACATACCAAGAGACACTATAGGAAGCATCATTCGCAAATTGAAGGCAAAGGGCACTGTTGAAACGATACCTGGTCGTGGCAGAAAGAAGATGCTGACTTCGACTGCTGTGCGCTACCTGAAGCGCAAAGTGGAGAAAAGTCCCTGTGTGACTGCTGAGAAACTGAAAAAAGATTTGGCAGATGCGGGTACTGAAGTTTCAGCTCAGACAATAAGGTGCACACTGCGTAATGAAGGCCTCATTACTCCCAGACGCACCCCCTTGCTGTCTCCAAAGAATAAGAAGAGTCGACTGCAGTATGCCAAAAGTCATGTGGACAAACCACAAAAGTTTTGGGATAGTGTTCTGTGGACTGATGAAACAAAATTAGAACTGTTTGGGCCCATGAATCAATGCTATGTTTGGAGGAGGAAGAACAAGGCCTATGAAGAAAAGAACACCTTGCCTACTGTGAAGCATGGTGGGGGGTCAATCATGCTTTGGGGCTGTTTTGCTTCTGCAGGTACAGGGAAGCTTCAGCGTGTGCAAGGTACCATGAATTCTCTTCAGTACTAGGAGATATTGGATGAAAGTGTGATGCAGTCCGTGACAAACTTGAGGCTTGGGAGACGTTGGACCTTTCAACAGGACAATGATCCCAAGCATACCTCCAAGTCCACTAGAGCATGGTTGCAGATTAAAGGCTGGAACATTTTGGAGTGGCCATCGCAGTCACCAGACTTAAATCCGATTGAGAACCTCTGGTGGGACTTAAAGAAAGCAGTTGCAGCGCGCAAGCCTAAGAATGTGACTGAACTGGAGGCTTTTGCCCATGAAGAATGGGCTAAGATACCCGTAGATTGCTGCAAGACACTTGTGTCAAGCTATGCTTCACGTTTAAAAGCTGTTATAACTGGAAAAGGATGTTGTACTAAGTACTAAGGCCTCAATTCACAGAGCTTTATCAAACACTTTATCAAACGTTTGATAATTTTCCTCATGCGTAAAATCTAATTTTGAATTCACTAAGGTGTTATAGATTTATCAAATGTTTTATCGATGAAATGATCAATAAATCTATAACACCTTAGCGAATTCAAAATTAGATTTTACCCATGAGGAAAATTATCAAACTTTTGATAAAGTGTTTGATAAAGCTCTGTGAATTGAAGCCTTAGAATGAATGTCACTTGGGGGTTGAATAAAACTGATAATGATGTGAGCACAGAAAAGACATTTGTGGTTACTTCATTATAAATGTTATGTTATATTTGTCTGACTTACAAGTGCCTCTTTGATTTAATTGTAAACACGATGACTGAAATGATCAAAATCGATGTCAAACTGGCCAAGACACTCAATTTCAATTTGAATAATTTTAAACACAACTGTATATGCAGTTTTAGTTACCTGGCTTCTTCCAGCCCCTAGATGTCATTTGGGATGCCACCACAGCTCCAATCCCCTTTGAGGTCCTGCTGGCAGCCTGTAAGGATCACTGACCCCTGATGGGATGGAGCCTTCTGCCCATACACGCGCCCTCCCCACACACGAACTTGCCCATGTCATTAGATGCATACTGAGCAGAAGCGCTGACATCTGACATCCATACAGGCTGCCAGCGGGACCCAAAAGAGGACGCGGAGCTGTGGCGAGGGACCCAAATAACATCCAGGGGCTGGAAGAAGCCCCAGGTAAGTAAAATTACATTTAGGTTTTTAGGTTTTCGCCTTGTGAGACCTTTACTGGTCACAGAAGGAGATTTAGTTTATGCTCATAGATCTATTACTGTATGTTTTTTTGTTTGTGAACCTAGACATTATTGCCACTGGACACAATGGGCCATATCCTTTTCGAGGTGATAAGTAGCTTGCAAATGTGAGCTACTTATCACCTTGCCACTGCATGAGGATTGTCACAGGACCCCTAGTGGCCAGACCGCACAATGACTTCCAATCGGTTTCAGCACACAGACCATGCAAGCTGTGGTCGCAATCGGTGCGCATAAACCGCTGGCATTTTGGCAGCAGACCGACTAGAAGGGAGCCTGTGAGTTATGGTAATTACAAATTACACACTATTTCAGGGTATAACTGCCACCACATCTGTTACCATGGGACAGAGGAACCCACTGACTGGCTGAGTCTAGACCTGCAAATAAAAACGGTTAAACACACTCTATTCTGTCTAGCTAGCAAAAATAGTAGCGACTCTTCAGAGACCAGGGTTCAGTTTGTGCGGCTGAATAATAGGGTAGCTGAACAAATAAATGACGGTAGCGTCGTTTATTACAAATGCAACATAAATAATTAATATATACAGAAAATCATTAAAATGAACAATTATAGAAACATTAATAGCCACTATGAAAATAAAAGGGAGAAAATACTTAGAGTTTGTGGAAATATGTCGTTCTGGGAAAACTCATAAAGTTCTTGGTTTCAGTTCAGTTCAGTTCAGTAGCAAAGTTCAGACAAGCCAGATGCCAGCATGTCCTCAAGCTGGCAAGGATGTAATCAGGATGATGTTTCAAGGTGGAGGACATTGATTTTGGGTCCTCTGCCATTCTTATACCCCTGATCCAGTAGGAGGGAGTGAGGGCGGGAACCACACACCCCCTTAGAACATAAGATGAGTCCTCCCTCTTCCCCTGGGGACCAAAAATCATATCTAACCATATATGGGCTCTATCTCACAGAACCGTACAGGTCAGGGCAGATTTACTAACATTTTCAGGTCCGTCCCGATTTACCCAGCACCCTGATACCAAACATTAGGGGTAGGACCCCTGTGGTATCATCAGGGCACTTTTGAACTGCCTAACTGGCAGCCCTTTCCTCAGAATGTTCTTCAACTTTCTCAGTACCAGCGGCAGGCAAAGCCCGGCATGCTCTGTGGGTTTGGAGGACCTGCCAGCCTGGCAACACAGGAAATATGACAAATATAGCAGTTTATGGATTATATACATCTAGGAGTTACAGCAGGTCAGTTCTAGGTGAAGGCTCTTTGAAGCTAGGACAGCAGGCTACGTGTCGGCTTCCCTGCTGAGATCGGGGCCGAGGAGTCTCACTCTCTCTCCTCTAAATTGGTTCTGTCAGGCTACTTATCTGACTTCATCTGATGGATGGGCCCTTAGCACAGCTGGGTGCCTGGGACACTCTGCTGAAGGCTTCCTGCCATTTGGTAAAAGGAAAAAAAAACCTGTCTTTTAAAAGACGGAATGTCATTCTGTTCGCTGCAATGACTGGGCACATCTAACCAAGAAGCGATCAGAAAATTGACTGTGCAAATCTTCCCGATTTGCCTGCGTTTCTTACGGCTGTTCCGTGACAAGGATTACCAGTAAATATTATTGCCGATTTCAATCGTGCAATGGCCGATCGTTAGGGAGCATTACTCAGACGAAAGCCTGAGCGATGCTCCCTTATCACGGGGCAAGGGTTTGCACTGTGGTGCTGTCCTTCAGCACCACGGCACTGCTGCCACAACACATGCTCGCTACTCGTCGAACATCTGCTGCCATCTCCCGTGGCTGCATCTGGGGATCTCCTTTAACAAGGAGACCCCCAGAGCTCCCCATCGGCCCGTTTGTCCTTGCCCGAAGCCCCCCACAGCAGCAATTTACTTGCATCCACTGAACACCCACCGCCCCTCGCTGCAAGTCCCGTCACTGAAAATGGTCCAGACAGTGGACCATTGGGGAGCCCCGGCCAGAGCTTCAAAGATGCTTTGCCGGGGCTCAGAGATAATTACAGCGACGGGACTTGTGATGAGGGGTGGCCAGAGCCAGATTAAGGCTAAATGGGGCCCTAAGCAAAGTAACTGATTTGGGCCCCCCATCATGTCATAATAGAATCAGAAGATGCAGCTGCACAGCAACATGCCGCACACACCGGGGCAGCCGAGCTACTGGTTGCTATGGGCAACAGCCCGCTTTCCTCTGTGGGTGCACAATGCAGGGAATAGCAGCGGCAAAATGCAGAGTGAGAGATGAATGGCTGAGACATTTGCACTCAGGGGCTGGGGCACCCCTGTGAAGAGGGCGCCAGATATCACAGCAGCAGCTCTGGACACCGCCAACCTGTAAGCCGCTCCCCAGACAGAATTACATAACCATCCCCACCACAGAACAACCGATTTCCTCCCAAACTACACAGCCACCATGCAGCCTCCATCCCAGTGAATACAATAGTCCAGAAGAGAAGGCAGCCACAGCGGGGAAGAATGACAGCACCAGATGACTCACATTCACCTATTGCGATCCAAGCAATAGAGGTCCCGTCATCCAGAGCCCATCTGTCTCCTCTAGAGTGCTGCCGCTCTGTTACTACTACTACTACTATTACTACTTCCTACTTCCTGTCTGATCTGAGAATCAGGAAGTTCAGAGCGAGCGGCTGCACTGTAGAATTGACAGGTGGGTTTCAGATGACGGGATCTCTATCGCTTGGATCATGGATAGGTGAGTGAGCGTTTGCCATCTGCTGCTATCATTCTTGCTGCATCTGTGGTTCTCTGTGGGAAGGGAGGGCGGAGTGGGCAGCGGCAGAGCGCACAGTAGCAGGAGGGGGACCTAGAAGGAGAGCCTGGCTCTGAAGACAATCAGCAGCGCACAGCATCATTTGACAAGACAAGACGAGACAAATAACATTTATATCGCGCTTTTCTCCTGGCGGACTCAAAGCGCCAGGGCTGCAGCCACTAGGACGCGCTCTATAGGCAGTAGCAGTGTTAGAGAGACTTGCCTAAGGTCTCCTACTGAATAGGTGCTGGCTTACTGAACAGGCAGAGCCGAGATTCGAACCCTGGTCTCCTGTGTCAGAGGCAGAGCCCTTAAAGGGACTCCGAGCAGTGCCTGTGGGTATGCCTTTAAGCATACCCACAACTAATTAATTACATCCTCACACCTACCAGCATGATGTTTGTAATTATATCCCCCTGGGTTATATTATATATATATATATATATATATATATATATATATATATATATATATACATATATATATATATATATATATATATTTCATTGCATTGTGCTGAATCGAGCTGTCGTTCTGTGGCCGCAATTTCGATCGCGAAAATAGCGAAAACTGAAAGGCATAAGGCGGCCGTTTATATATCATTGGAAAGAGGAGAAAGAGAGCTTTAAAATGATATGCATCTTTCCATAGTTACTGCACTGCTCAGAGTCCCTTTAACCATTATACCATCCAGCCACCGCTGACAGGATGGGGAGGGCTGGTTTATGTGCTGATGGGGCCCCTTTGACTCTGAATGGGGGCCCCAAGCGACTGCTTTTGTTGCCTGGTTGGTAATCCGGCCCTGGGGGTGGCGGATGTTTGGCGGCTGCATTTTGCGGGTCTAAGCTAACGCTCATGTGTGATGGGAAGCAAACTGCAATTGTATAGGGGGTAAAGAACTCGCTGGTGGTAAATATAATAGCATTAGGCGATGCTCCTATAGCCTAATTTAAGAACTCGCTTTTTGCTGTTGAGTTTGGTAATAGGATATGGCCCATAGTGTGATATCTCTGAATAATCATATTTAATTTACCTTTAATTAAGAGTAATAACAAATAATTATATTATATAAAAGTCATACAGCAGTCTTTCCTTCAGATCTTTCCCATGCAAGTCATGTTTTCCAGCAATGTATTGCATAATGGCTTGTGACTGCACAAGCTTCATCCCATCCATTTCCACCATTGGTACCTGCTGATACAGTAATACTCCTTCTGCAAAGACAGAAGCAGGATAAAATGAGCAGGTATAATCATGTTCACATAGCAGACATCTTATAATTTTAGTCAAAAAGTCTCTTTTGTTAGCAGGGCACCAGATCATCTTGCCCAATAATGCAAATTATCATTCAGAAGAAAGCTTAAGTTGACTTACAGGGAAAACTGAGCGCCGATAATTTGCCCCCCTGGCCATTACAGCCTGTTGATTTTTAAAAAAAGAAACTTCCCAGCATACCTTACAGAAGGATGCCAAAGAATGAACCTCTGGATGGAAGAGGCAAGTGTAAAACTAGTTATCTTTACCTCTGTGCTGATATATTCAGCCCTTTAAAACAGGGGCTCTCAACTGCTCCCAACATACTACCCATTCCCAGCATCACCGCATAGAGAGATAGGAGATCTGTCACCAATCTGAATGGCACTGACAAGATCTCCTGCATGGAGATCTTGTCAGTGCCATTCAGATTGGTGACAATTTCAATAATTGTCAGCTGCAAATATCATTTTGGGTACATTATGAAGTTGTTGTACAGATGCACTGCTTGTCTGCCTGTTCTTTTTATGAAGAGGGACAATCGGATGTCAAAAGTCTAGTTTGTGCATATAGCATTACTGACATGCACACAGCATAACAGTGCTTGGAGCAAAGAAATGGAACAGGGCAGATATTGCATGGCCCACTGTGATCCCACTGTGATCCCAAAAAGCACTATGCTTATGAAAGTGAATGAGGGTGAACCCACAGAAGCAATTGCAATTTGACCAAATTGCAATCACGGGCCCTGCACAATTTTTGGGGCAAATATGCAAAAGATAAGAGCGCTGCAAAATCACTTTTAAAATGCTTTTCAAAAAGTGATTTTGCAGTGATTTTCCTGGTTAAATAAAGTTTAAACTACTTGTTTGGTCTCCCGAGGTCCAGCAAATCAGAGACACTGTACAAAGGCCGGCAATAGATGTACAGCGCTTCCAATCTTCACAAAATTGTGCCAGAAATCGCTGTAGCAAACCCTTGTAAAAACACTGAGCATTTGCTACAGCTATTGATAATCTTTGACAGACATAAATATTTCCTTCTGCAATAATGAGAATTACACCAAACACAAAGAATTTTGAAACAGAAGATACTTTGGCATTTATATGTGTATTACTCTTTAACCAGCTGTCATTCCTGTGGCAGTATATCTATGCCCCCCAGGACTTCAGGCACGTTTACTGACCTGGGGTGTAGAAATTAATCTTCTGCCGCAGTTACGCGTGCTTCCATCAGTGGCACTTACAGGGCAGATTGGCAAATGAAACCATATGTTCCCAAAGCCAATCTAAGTGCTGGTTTTATGAATAATCTCTGATATAACGAAGAGCAGAGATCATTCATTGAAAAAAATGTAAACAAAAAAACAACACAACTTTTAGTTTCGTTTTGCCTAGACAGCTGTGATTCAGTACCTTGTCAGGAATTTAGTGAACATCACTGATAAGAAAATTACAGCCATAAATGTTTCCCTGGCAGAATATAACTGCTGGGGACAAGGGAGAGATAGAAAAGGGTCAATAGTTTATGTATTTTAACTTTGGGGCACTTAATAAACTGCCAATTAGCAGTTTAGAGACAATAGAACATTCAATCTACTTTGTAAAAGTTTAAGTATAAAATAAAACCGTGAGATACCTAAAAAAAGTCATTTTTAGGAGTAGGAGGATAAATAGAATTGTTTATCTTATAAGTTTATTTTCACCTCGGGTTCACTTTAAGGTGAAAACAACAGCATGGGCTTTAGTGGTTAAAGAATGTTATTCCCAATTTTCATAGTGTCTTATTACATTATTTATAATAACACATCTGTCAACTTTAGAAATGAGCAAACATCAGGCTCAGTAGTTGCATGGAAGTGTGTTCAGGCCCTTATGTAGAAAGCATATGCAGTTATCCGTATTTATACATTTAATTCATCATACCTTTAAGCAAAGCTTCATACTGCTCTCTTGTTTCTAAAAATACTTCTTCAAACTGTAAAAAAAAAATCAGATGTTCAACAGGTGATTTTTAATGATGATTAAATGATGTTGTAAACAATATATATCGTACCAACCTCAATACCTGCTGCTGCCATCAGCCAACGTATAGATTCCATTTTGCCCCTGCCATTGAAATAGTAAAGTTTGGCCTTTTTGGACATCTTTCAATGTTCTACCTGCCTGCAAATATAAGTTTAAGCCAAATCACCAAGTCATAGTAATAATTCAGAGCACTCACCATTATTACATCCAAGTGATATAGACATACAGTAATTGAAGTTAAAGGTATAGACAATTTCCTGACGTAAATGCACTCTACTTCCCAGCCCCTGCAAACAGTAAATATTTGCTAACTGTATTAAAGCCAACATACCTTTTTTTGCTCCAAAATACTAGGCCTTTAGACCTGTGGCCAACGATTCTAAATCCCTGTATACAGGTAGTCCTTGGCTAGCTAGGGACTACAGGTTCGTTCTTAAAGGATACCCGAAGTGACACGTGACATGATGAGATAGACATGTATATGTACAGTGCCTAGCACACAAATAACTATGCTGTGTTCCTGTTTTTCTGTCTCTGTCTGAAAGAGTTAAATATCAGGTATGTAAGTGGCTGACTCAGTCCTGACTCAGACAGGAAGTAACTACAGTGTGACCTTCACTGATAAGAAATTCCCCTTTTTATATCTTTCTTGCTCTCAGAAGCCATTTTCTGCTAGGAAAGTGTTTTATAGTTGGAATTTCTTATCAGTGAGGGTCACACTGTAGTCACTTCCTGTCTGAGTCATGACTGAGTCAGCCACTTACATACCTAATATTTAACTCTTTCAGACAGAGAAAGAAAAAAAGGAACACAGCATAGTCATTTGTGTGCTAGGCACTGTACATACACATGTCTATCTCATCATGTCACTTTGGGTATCGTTTAACTTGAATCTGTTCATAAGTTTTTAAACGTTGTGCCATTTCTGTCCCCTGTACCTCATCTGTGTGCCGCTAAGCCACCTCTGCCCTCATCCACTGTGTCACCTCTGTCCCCATGTGCCCTCAGTGTCCACCTCTGTGCCCCCTGTGCCTTCTCTGTGTCCCTTTGTCCACCTTTGTCCATCTTGTTCCCTTGTGCCACTTTATGCCCCATTTTGTGCTCATCCTCGATCATCCTCACTACTCACTCTAGTCCCTGGCATCTCCCACTGCATGTTGCATGTAATCACATGACATGAAGGAGGAAATACCAGCACTAGATTGAGCAGTAAGGGCCCATTCACACTTGAAATCTGCAAAACGATAGTGCTTAGCGCTACCGTTTTACGCGGGTGATTTTACCATGATTAGCGCAGTAAATTCACTGTACACTCCCACACTCTACCACGATCGCTCGAGAATCGTGGCAAAATGCTCCAGGTAGCACATTCGGTGATTGCCGTTAATCGCAAAACGCCCGCAACCGGCGGTAATCGTGGGAGTTAGATCACTGCCATAGGGTTATAATTACGCTAGCGCTGCAGCGATTAGCAGGAATCACCCACTAATTGCCGTAGAGTGAATGGGGCCCAAAGGTGAGAGGAGGACTAGAGGAGAAATGGACCGTTCTATCCCGCAAACGTAACTTTGCTGATGGGGGTCTGGGGGGAGGATATGGGGAAACAGAACAGAAGCAGTGGAAGGCAAACCGAGTGAAAATGGATCCAATCAACCATTGTCATCGGATCCGTTTTCACGCACCCGTTTGCCATTACCGCAAGTGTGAATCGGTCTAACAGAAATGGATAAGGAAATGCTGCTACATTTGCCTAATCATGATTGTTATTGTCAAGTATTTCTATAGCTCTGATATCTTCTGCAATACTTTACAAAGTACATTTTCTTGACAATAACTGTCCCTTACAATGTAGTACCTACCATAGTCATATGTCCATGTAAATCTAGGGTACATTTTATTTCGGGAAGCCATTTAACTTATCTGTATGTTTTTGGGATCGGGGAAACTGGAGTACATGTGTGCTTGTTGAATATTAGTCATGCTAGATTTTCACTGTCTGAGAAAGTAATTTGTTACTGTCTTGAGTGAAAAGTCCAGCATGATTGCAAGCTTCGCCTGATGTTGTTGGACTCTCTTGTTCAGCAATGCATCACACTGGCTCTTGCCTGATTACTCCATCCTCATGTTTATTGTACTTTATTAGCAAAATTGATACAATATGGAAGAGCTTCAAAATGAAACCCTTTTTTACCAGTCCAACCACCTACTCCATGTTCCGTTTATCTGCCTGTTTGCTCACCCACTAGAAACTACCCCTACCCTCTCTCTATCTATCCAGTTACACACTCTGACCTTCTCCTCTCTAACAGTGTTCACTGCCTCTACAGAACAGCATCTTTCTTCACTAATCTCTAAGGCACCCACCACAGCGATACGGAAATCACTTGTGATTTCAGAATCGCAGAAATACAGCATTTTTCTCGGCACTTCCCAGAATGATCAAAAGGCCCTCATTGCCTTGTATATTGTTTGCTCTAGGTAAATTAAAAAATTGCTGCAGGAAGCAGCACTGCTGTGGAACCATCCCCATAGGGTTCCACTGGTGCAGCACTTTGCGATTGTCTGCGATCAGCATGTGCTGCAAAAGTGCTGCTAAGTGGGCTTTAGCCCTAAAGCTCACCTCACTACCTGTGCTCTGGACCCTATTCCCTCTTATTTTATCCCCCAGATCTTCTCTTACTTTATCCCTGCTTTAACAACTCCTTGAAGTTACAGACCCGCAGCGCTGCAGAAAGGAAGGAAGGAATGAGAGTGGTTACCATAGCAACACATATACCGGAGGTAATTACTTCCTTCAGCATATGCGCTAGTATGAGCCGCTGTCCTATCTTCACTGCGGCACTGCCTGCAGGTCGCGACCTGAGGTCTGTGAGGCAGGGAAACCTGGTGAGAATTTCCTGCTCCAGGAGGCGGCTGCCGCTTGTTTGAGGAAGGTGAACTAGTGGCAGCCAGAGAGGGGGGTGCTGATGCCTGCCGCCGCCGGAGGAAGCGATATCACCTGGCGTCATGGGCGGGCCCCTCCAGTCTGGCTTCCGATCTCACAATGCCACTGAAACAGTCCTCACTAAAGTTGCAAAAGACTACCTCATTGCAAAATTCAACTGCCAATTTCCCTTACTAATACTCCTCAATCATTTCTCTACCTTTGGCACTATTGATCATTCTTTGCTTCCTCAGACACACCTGCCACTGGGTGTCAAGGGCCCAGCACATTTTTGGATTTGCTCCTACCTGTCTGGGCATTCTTTCATTGTCTCCTCCTCCAATACTAACACCTCTCAATGCCTCGTCTGATGGTGTACCACAAGGCTCTTTTCTTGAACCTCTTCTCATACTTACAGCCTAGGACTCTTTTGGTTTCCAGTATTACCTCTACACAGATGACAGCCAAATCTATCGCTCAGCTCCTGACATCTCTACACTATTGGCTGTTTCTTCATTCATGTAATCCAGGTTCCTGAAACTTGACATAAGTAAAATGGAGAGTGTGATTTTTCCTCCCTCTCTCTCTGCTCCCCCACCTACAGTGGGATGCGAAAGTTTGGGCAACCATGTTTATTTTCATGATTTTCCTGTATAAATCGTTGGTTACGATAAAAAATGTCAGTTAAATATATCACATAGGAGACACACACAGTGATATGTGAGAAGTGAAATGAAGTTTATTGGATTTACAGAAAGTGTGCAATAATTGTTTAAACAAAATTAGGCAGGTGCATAAATTTGGACACCACAAAAACGAAATGAAATCAATATTTAGTAGATTCTCCTTTTGCAGAAATTACAGCCTCTAAACGCTTACTGCAAAAATCTATTAACCCTTCGCACTCTCGCATGCAAATGTTCAAACAAATGCATTCACAGATTCACTCATCCAGGCACCACTGTTATCCCTACAGCTAAGTTAAAAGCCGGGGTCTTAGTTCACAGAAGAATGCATTCTTATGCTTAGTCACCTACACTGCGCAGAAGTACCCAGGTAAACATAGGTGTCCTAACTCTGGCCCTGTAACATGCATAGTGCAGACATGCAAACATTCATTGCATCAAACCTATCTAGGGGTTAGGAGCACACATCCTGACGTCCTCTCCTGGGACAGATAGCGCATCTTTCCAATCGCACAAGGGAGCTAACGTAATGTATCCATGCGCACCATGCACATACACCAGCATAAGCTGTGTGCATGCTGACAAAAAAACACATACAGGGGAAGGAGGGAGTGCACTGAATTAAAACCCTAGCCACAGGGGTCAGTAACAAGAATAAAACACATATATCCAGGCACATTTGCATGCGAGAGTGCGAAGGGTTAATAGATTTTTGCTGTTTTCTGGCCACACCCCCTTCAGCACCTCCCTTTCCTTAATAACTTATTTAATGTCCTAACTAGAGGCGATGTGCCTGGATATATGTGTTTTTTTTATAAACGCTTACTGTAGGTTCCAATGAGAGTCTGGATTCTGGTTGAAGGTATTTTGGACCATTCCTCTTTACAAAACATCTCTGGTTCATTCAGGGTTGATGGCTTCCGAGCATGGACAGCTCTCTTTAACTCACACCACAGATTTTCAATTATATTCAGGTCTGAGGATTGAGATGGCCATTCCAGAACGTTGTACTTGTTCCTCTGCATGAACGCCTTAGTGGATTTTGAGCAGTGTTTAGGGTTGTTGTCTTGTTGAAAGATCCAGCCCGGTGCAGCTTCAGCTTTGTCACTGATTCCGGGACATTGGTCTCCAGAATCTGCTAATGCAAAGTGGAATCCATATGTCCCTCAACTTTGACAAGATTCCCAGTTCCTGCACTGGCCACACAGCCCCACAGCATGATGGAACCACCACCATATTTTACTGTAGGCATCAGGTGTTCTTCTTTGAATGCTGTGTTGTTTTTCCTCCATGCATAATGCCCCTTGTTATGCCCAAGTAACTCAATTTTAGTTTCATCAGTCCACAGCACCTTATTCCAAAATGAAGCTGGCTTGTCCAAATGTGCTTTAGCATACCTCAAGTGGCTCTGTTTGTGCTGTGGGCAGAGAAAAGGCTTCCTCTGCATCACTCTCGCATACAGCATCTCCTTGTGTAAAATGCCCGAATGGTTGAACGATGCATCTGCAGCAAGATGATGTTGTAGGTCTTTGGTGCTGGTCTGTGGGCTGACTGACTGTTCTCACCATTTGTCGCTTCTGTTTATCTGAGATTTTTCTTGGTCTGCCACTTCAAGCCTTAACTTGAACTGAGCCTGTGCTCTTCCATTTCCTCAGTATGTTCCTAACTGCGGAAACAGACAGCTGAAATCTCTAAGGCATGTTTTTGTATCCTTCCTCTAAACCATGATGGTGAACAAGTTTTATCTTCAGGTCATTCGAGAGTTGTTTTGAGGCCCTATGTTGCTACTCTTCCGAGAAGCTTAAAAGAGGAGGGAAACTTGCAATTTACCCCCTTAAATACTCTTTCTCATAATTGGATTCACCTGTGTATGTAAGTCAGGGGTAACTGAGCTTACCAAGCCAATTTGAGTTCCAATAATTAGTTGTAAAGGTTTTGGAATCAATAAAATGACAACAGTGCCCAAATTTATGCACCTGCCTAATTCTATTAAAACAATTATTGCGCACGTTCTGTAAATCCAATAAACTTCATTTCACTTCTCAAATATCACCATGTGTGTCTCCTATATGATATATTTATCTGACATTTTTTATCTTAACAACCAACGTTTTATACAGGAAAATCATGAAAATTAACAAGGTTGCCCAAACTTTCGCATCCCCCTGTATAGTTACCATTAATGTAGAAAACACCACAATGACCTCAACTACTAAAGTTTGTTGTCTGGTGTAACTCTGGACTCAGGGCTCTCATTTAAACCACATATTAACAAATTGACAACCTCCTGCTACTTTAATCTCAAAAATATCTCCAGGGTATGTCCATTCCTTGCACAAAATGCTACTAAAATGCTTGTGCATGCTGTAATAATTTCCCATCTTTAATGTAAGACCCTTCTGCGGCCTACCAAAAAAAAAAAGACAGGCACTTCCCCAGTCCCTGCTGAACTCTGCTGCTCACTTCTACCTCTCCTTCTGCTTCTCTGATGTTTCCCCTCTCTGCCAATCCCTCTATTGGCTGCCAATCACCCAAAGGCTCTAGTTCAAACTCCTAACACTATCATACAAAGCTCTATGTAAGCTATCGTTCTATACAGTTCTACATTAACCACTTCGCATTCAGTCGTTTTCACTTTATGCATGTAACGTTTGCGGAATCGTTTCCGTGGTCAGCGCACAGAACGCGCGCTGACACTGCGGAAAACCTCCACAACCATGTAATTCGGAGAACCCAGGTTAGGTGCAATGCACCAGCAGAGGGCAATTTCCACCGGCAGATGGAGTCGTAGAGTGCAGACGAGCACAGCCTCTGCACGGCCACAGATGCCAGATGGGAATTGTACAGATAAAGGCAATACAGGGCTGAACAGCCCTTAAAGAGAAAGAGCACAGAGACAGGATGCATGCGTGTCCACCAATCTAGTCGCCACCCAGCGACGGTGAACACACATCAGCAGAAACAAAGCAAGAACGGAATCGCAAAGAATGGCGATTGCCAACAGACACCAGACAGAGAAGGACAGGGCACGAGAGTAGCAAAGGCACAGCAAACAATAATCAGAGGACCAAGAAAACAACAAACGCTAGCTAAACGCAAACACCGCACTCATTCGCAACAGCGAACGCGTTTACGGCGCGGTCTCCGCACGAAAAGCGCAACAGAGACAAGCACGCCACCCTGACTAACCAATGACAGACAAACACGAAATAGAGAATATGAACGCTTGCTAAACGGTTACCTCACCGAGCCTACAGCAAGCGTTCGTATCAGACAAGACAGACAAACGGAAAACAGGAACAGGGTAGATAGGATCCACCGCGCTTCCGCCAGAGCGAGAGCGATCCGGGTTCAGGAATAGGCTTAGCAGGATCCACTGCTCTTTCCGCCAGAGCGAATGCAATCCCGACAGACAAACAGATGGGGCTACCAGTAGCAACCGCTGCTCTGGTTAGCACCCCTGAGGCAGAATACAGAAGGAGGCACTGCCTCTACCACTAGGGCAAGTGCGATCCAGACAGATGAACAGAAGGGGCTACCAGTAGCAACCGCTGCTCTGGTTAGCACCCCCAGACAAACAGAACGATTTCCTGTCGACCACCGCTGGCGACAGGACAATCGCAGCAGAGAGGCAACACAGACAAAACCGATAAAGCAACCTGACTGCACTAGAGGAGCTGCCTAGTGCAGTCCCAAGAATTAATCTAAGATAAACTTTAGCAAACAAACAGGGCTGATACTCTAGGAGAGTTCATCAGAAACAAACCATGAAGGATGACCAGCAAAGGATTCTGGGAGAACATGGCTTTTATACTGCCAGCCTTCAAAGGAGGCAGGTAGGCGATTTGCATAACGAATGTATGCAAATTCCTCAGCAGCAGAACAGGTCTGAAACCTGCAAAGCAAAGACAGGTCTCTTTTCCAGAGACCTGCAGCCCTCAGACTTAAGGAATGGTCAAACAGCTGTCTGTCTGTGCAGACTGCTGAGCGGATCATTACAATGCATCCGAGCAATTTTCACCTCCCATTCATTAGCCTATAACTTTATCATTACTTATCACAATGAACTGATCTATATCTTGTTTTTTCCGCCACCAATTAGGCTTTCTTTGGGGGGTACATTTTGGTAAGAGCCACTTTACTGTAAATGCATTTTAACAGGAAGAACGAGAAAAAAACGGAAAAAAATCATTATTTCTCAGTTTTCGGCCATTATAGTTTTAAAATAATACATACCTCCATAATTAAAACCCACGTATTGTATTTGTCTATTTGTCCCGGTTATTACACCGTTTAAATTATGTCCCTATCACAATGTATGGCGACAATATTTTATTTGGAAATAAAAGTGCATTTTTTTCCGTTTTGCATCTATCCCTATTTACAAGCTTATAATTTAAAAAAAAATAGAAATATTTCATCTTTACATTGATATTTAAAAAGTTTAGGCCCTTAGGTAAATATTTCCGTCTTTTTTTTTTTTATTGTAATGTTTTTTGTTTTTTTGTTATTAAACATTTCATGTGGGTATTTTTTGGAGGGTGGGATTTAAATTGTCATTTTTAAATGTAAATATATGATTATTTTTATATTTTTTTACATTTAGGTGTAGTTTTACTTTTTGGCCACAAGATGGCAGCCATGAGTTTGTTTACGTGACGTCACTCTAAGCGTAACGTACGCTTAGAGGAACGCTAGAGCCAGAAAAAGCTAAGCTTCTGAGAGAAGCTGTCGCTTTTTTTGCGGGGAAGAGGAATCAGTGATCGGGCACCATAGCCCAATTCACTGATTGCCTGGCTAACGAATCATGGGCCAGGAGCACGCGTGCACGCGCGCGATCGGCCTCGGGAACGCGCGGGAGCGCACATGGCCTCCTAAGGAAGGTTAACTGGTTAATCTCCAGCTTTCACGAGTGTCACGTTTACTTTGGAACTCTCTTCCACAGCCCGTCTGTCATTCTCCAAGCCTGGAACTTTTCAAATGCACCTTCAAGACACAATTCTACAGACAAGCTTATAATTTATTATATCTAGATTTTGAGGCTCACTGCCTCATCCGCTAACCACTTTGGCTACTCCACAAGTATCTTCACCCCACTACCCTCTACATCAGGGATGTGGAACTCCACTCCTCAAAGGCCATATCCATGACAGTGTTAACAATGGACTGAGAAATTGAAAAGTGTTCAAATCATGAACCAAAATATTCCAGATACAGTCCTATATTTACATTTGGTGATATTTTCAAACTACACATCAACTGTATGTATTTGTGTTGCTGGATATCCTGATTGTACAGTTTGTTGAATTGCTTGTCTATCTGTGTTCCTCATTATTGTATGTTTTTGTACTATGTACAGCGCTACGGGCGATGTTGGTGCTATATACAGTGGGTTGCAAAAGTATTCGGCCCCCTTGAATTTTTCCACATTTTGTCACATTACTGCCACAAACATGCATCACTTTTATTGGAATTCCACGTGAAAGACCAATACAAAGTGGTGTACATGTGAGAAGTGGATCGAAAATCATACATCATTCCAAACATTTCTTACAAATAAATAACTACAAAATGGGGTGTGCGTAATTATTCGGCCCCCTGAGTCAATACTTTGTAGAACCACCTTTTGCTGCAATTACAGCTGCCAGTCTTTTAGGGTATGTCTCTACCAGCTTTGCACATCTAGAGACTGAAATCCTTGCCCATTCTTCTTTGCAAAACAGCTCCAGCTCAGTCAGATTAGATGGACAGCGTTTGTGAACAGCAGTTTTCAGATCTTGCCACAGATCCTCCATTGGATTTAGATCTGGACTTTGACTGGGCCATTCTAACACATAGATATGTATTGTTTTAAACCATTCCATTGTTGCCCTGGCTTTATGTTTAGGGTCATTGTCCTGCTGGAAGGTGAACCTCTGCCCCAGTCTCAAGTCTTTTGCAGTCTCCAAGTGGTTTTCTTCCAAGTTTGCCCTGTATTTGCCTCCATCCATCTTCCCATCAACTCTGACCAGCTTCCCTGTCCCTGCAGAAGAGATGCACCCCCCGAGCATGATGCTGCCACCACCATATTTGACAGTGGGGATGGTGTATTCAGAGTGCTGTGCAGTGTTAATTTTCTGCCACACATAGCGTTTTGCATTTTGGCCAAAAAGTTCCATTTTGGTCTCATCTGACCAGAGCACCTTCTTCCACATGGTTGCTGTGTCCCCCACATGGCTTGTGGCAAAATGCAAATGGGACTTCTTATGCTTTCTGTTAACAATGGCTTTCTTCTTGCCACTCTTCCATAAAGGCCAACTTTGTACAGTGCATGACTAATAGTTGCCCTATGGACAGATTCCCCCCACCTGAGCTGTAGATCTCTGCAGCTCGTCCAGACAGAATCACCATGGGCCTCTTGACTGCATTTCTGATCAGCGCTTTCCTTGTTCGGCCTGTGAGTTTAGGTGGATGGCCTTGTCTTGGTAGGTGTACAGTTGTGCCATACTCCTTCCATTTCTGAATGATCGCTTGAACAGTGCTCCGTGGGATGTTCAAGGCTTTGGAAATCTTTTTGTAGCCTAAGCCTGCTTTTAAATCTTGATCCCTGGCCTGTCTTATGTGTTCTTTGGACTTCACGGTTTTGTTGCTCCCAATATTCTCTTAGACAACCTCTGAGGCCCTCACAGAGCAGCTGTATTTGTACTGACATTAGATTACACACAGGTGCACTCTATTTAGTCATTAGCACTCATCAGGCAATGTCTATAGGCAACTGATTGCACTCAGATCAAAGGGGGCTGAATAATTATGCACACACCACTTTCCAGTTATTTATTTGTAAAAAATGTTTGGAATCATGTATGATTTTCGTTCCACTTCTCACGTGTACACCACTTTGTGTTGGTCTTTCATGTGGAATTCCAATAAAATTGATTCATGTTTGTGGCAGTAATATGACAAAATGTGGAAAACTTCAAGGGGGCCGAATACTTTTGCAACCCACTGTAAATAAAAAAGTAGAAATAATAATATTGTTCTTTTCACAGTGGGTTCCTTCCACTCATCTTCTTCCCCTCCCCTCCCCTCCCCATAGAACAGACATTACTGCTCAGCAGATAGCTGAACAGTGTGTCTACGCAGCAATTTTTCCTAAACTGCCTCCTGAAACAATCATGGATTATCTAGCATTTGTATGCAGCTTCGCTGACCAGTAAGTGTCAAGCATTCTATTGACAACATCTTTAACCACTTCAGGACTCAGCCTTTACTCCCCCTTAAGGACCAGCGCTGATTTCTAAGATCTGTGCTGGGTGGGCTCTACAGCCCCCAGCACAGATCAAATAGCAGGCAGAGCGACCAGATCGCCCCCCTTTTTTCCCCACTAGGGGGATGATGTGCTGGGTGGGTCTGATCGCTCCTGCATGCGTGTGGGTGGCGAGGGGGGGCACCTCAAAGCCCCCTCCACCGCAGGATTCCCCCTCTCCCTCTTCTCCCTCCCTGTCCCGGAGATCGGAGGCTGCACAGGAACGGATCTGTCCTGTGCAGCCTCTAACAGGCTCCTGCCTGTCATGTGACAGCGATCCTCTGCCGCTGATTGGCCGGGGATCGCTGATCTAGTACAACGCTGCTACTGTTAGCAGCGTTGTAAAAATGTAAACAAAGTGGATTATTTCCACTTGTGTTTACATTTAGCCTGCGAGCTGCGATCGGCAGCCCGCAGGCTATTCACGGAGCCCCCCGCCGTGAATTGACAGGAAGCAGCCGCTCGCGGCGAGCGGCTGTTTCCTGATTAATTAGCCTGCAGCCGGCGACGCAGATGTGCGTCTCTGGTCCTGCAGCTACCACTTTGCCGACGCGCGTTATGAGTGCGCAGTCGGCAAGTGGTTAACTGGTTCACGTTCCACGTTTTTTACCACTTTAGATTCCTGACATTTTTGACACTTAATAGCTGTGTCATTTTGATACAGCAGTCACTTATTAATTACGTATACTATCTTAGTGATATACAGTGGGTTGCAAAAGTATTCGGCCCCCTTGAAGTTTTCCACATTTTGTCATATTACTGCCACAAACATGAATCAATTTTATTGGAATTCCACATGAAAGACCAACACAAAGTGGTGTACACGTGAGAAGTGGAACGAAAATCATACATGATTCCAAACATTTTTTACAAATAAATAACTGGAAAGTGGTGTGTGCATAATTATTCAGCCCCCTTTGATCTGAGTGCAGTCAGTTGCCTATAGACATTGTCTGATGAGTGCTAATGACTAAATAGAGTGCACCTGTGTGTAATCTAATGTCAGTACAAATACAGCTGCTCTGTGAGGGCCTCAGAGGTTGTCTAAGAGAATATTGGGAGCAACAACACCGTGAAGTCCAAAGAACACATAAGACAGGCCAGGGATCAAGATTTAAAAGCAGGCTTAGGCTACAAAAAGATTTCCAAAGCCTTGAACATCCCACGGAGCACTGTTCAAGCGATCATTCAGAAATGGAAGGAGTATGGCACAACTGTACACCTACCAAGACAAGGCCATCCACCTAAACTCACAGGCCGAACAAGGAGAGCGCTGATCAGAAATGCAGTCAAGAGGCCCATGGTGACTCTGGACGAGCTGCAGAGATCTACAGCTCAGGTGGGGGAATCTGTCCATAGGACAACTATTAGTCATGCACTGTACAAAGTTGGCCTTTATGGAAGAGTGGCAAGAAGAAAAGCATTATTAACAGAAAGCATAAGAAGTCCCATTTGCATTTTGCCACAAGCCATGCGGGGGACACAGCAACCATGTGGAAGAAGGTGCTCTGGTCAGATGAGACCAAACTGGCACTATTTGGACAAAATGCAAAACGCTATTTGTGGCAGAAAATTAACACTGCACATCACTCTGAACACACCATCCCCACCGTCAAATATGGTGGTGGCAGCATCATGCTCGGGGGGGGGGGGGGGGGGGGGGGGGGGTTGCAGGGACAGGGAAGCTGGTCAGAGTTGATGGGAAGATGGATGGAGGCAAATACAGGGCAAACTTGGAAGAAAACCTCTTGGAGACTGCAAAAGACTTGAGACTGGGGCAGAGGTTCACCTTCCAGCAGGACAATGACCCTAAACATAAAGCCAGGGCAACAATGGAATGGTTTAAAACAAAACATATCTATGTGTTAGAATGGCCCAGTCAAAGTCCAGATCTAAATCCAATCGAGAATCTGTGGCAAGATCTGAAAACTGCTGTTCACAAACGCTGTCCATCTAATCTGACTGAGCTGGAGCTGTTTTGCAAAGAAGAATGGGCAAGGATTTCAGTCTCTAGATGTGCAAAGCTGGTAGAGACATACCCTAAAAGACTGGAAGCTGTAATTGCAGCAAAAGGTGGTTCTACAAATTATTTACTCAGGGGGCCGAATAATTACGCACACCCCACTTTGCAGTTATTTATTTGTAAAAAAATGTTTGGAATGATGTATGATTTTCGATCCACTTCTCACATGTACACCACTTTGTATTGGTCTTTCATGTGGAATTCCAATAAAAGTGATGCATGTTTGTGGCAGTAATGTGACAAAATGTGGAAAACTTCAAGGGGGCCGAATACTTTTGCAACCCACTGTATACAGTATATAAAGATGGTAATGCAAAAAATACCCATTATTTCATTTTTCACATGACACATCCCACAGTTATAAAACAGTAAACACACAAAAAAATAATTGTTTTAGCCCTTCCCGGTTAAAACGATACCCCATATGCCATATTTTATTTCTAGCTAAGCATGTTGCAGACTGTTATCCCCAGCATGTGCGTCTGTGGTGATCAGATGCGTTCACTAGGGCATCAGTTTTGGGGCCATAATGCTGTACAGATGCATTGCTAGGTAACGGCAGAGCGATACTTTTGCAGAGCATTGGGGCCCCAAACTTCTGCCCTAGCGATCACATCCGATCGCTACAGGCGGCAGTCATTAAAAGTTTATAAACAGGTATAGGTATTGCAGGTGTTAATCATGGATTAATAGGCTAAGTTGGGGTTAAAAATTAACTAGGGTTTAAAAAAATATATATATTTTATTGAGACCAGGTCACTTTAATTTTTTTTTACTTTTAAAACTTTTTCCCCCCTAACTTTATTGAATGACTGTTGCTATTAGCTACCAACAATCATTCACAGGACCATGCACAGTTACATGCGGGAGCTTTCATGATCACGTGCATGCGCGGTGGCAGGTGGCGGGTTTTTAACGCAGGATGTAGATTCTACGTCCTAAACCCTACAGCAGCACTAATTAGGACGTAGAATCTACATCCTAGAACTACAAGCAGTTAAAGTAAACCACCTGAACGGAGAGGGCTATGAAAGCTGCCATATTTATTTTCTTTTAAATAATACCAGTTGCCGTGCATATCCTGATCTCTTTGACTGCAGTAGTATCTGAATCACACACCTGAAACAAGCATGGAGGTAATCCAGACAGACTTCAAGCAGAACACCTGATCTGCATGCATGTTCAGGGTCTATGGCTCAAAGTGTTAGAAGCAGACGATCAGCAGGACAACTAGGTAACCAGTATTATTTAAAAGGAAATAAATATGGCAGCTTCCATATCCCTTTCAGTTCAGGTGTGCTTGAAAACCATGTTATGTTAAAGATGAAACTTATAAAGTGTATCCAGACGGACCCTGTGGGTTGCTTTATCGATTTTTTTTTTATACTGCTCTAAGTAAGAATTGTAATTTATCCCGGGTTAAAGTGTACCTGAGACGGAAAAAACAATACGTTTCCATACATACCTGGGGCTTCCTCAGCCCCTTCAGGCCGTTGGCTCCTTCGTTGACCTCCTGGGCCTCCTCGATCCTCCGCTGTCCGCCCCAGTAATCTGTCAGTCACTGTTAGTTGGTGCATAGTGCGTATGTGTGCCCGGGATGACAACAAGGGAGCTAACAGCCTGAAGGGGGCTGGAGAAAGCCCTAGGTATGTATGGATCTTTTTTTGTCTCAGGTTTCCTTTAAGATTTGTCTTTTATCCTGTTTTCAGTAAAAAAAAAAAAAAATCAGTATTTGACTCATATAGTTATTTACACAATATTGTCTAGTTACCAATTGCCGGTTAATGATGAACACTATAAAAAAAAGTTGAAATGTTCATATGGAGTCGGTGATGGATTGAGATGTAATGGGGCCCTAGACAAGGTAGCAGATTTGGGGCCCTCTTGTGGTCTATTTGGTAAGCTGAAGTGGAGAGAGGTCAGAGAAAGTGGCAGGTGGGTCCCTTGACACCCACTAGGCCCCAAACACCTGCCTAGGTTGCCTGGTGGATGAGCCTGCTCTGTATGGTGTATAGAACCATACTTTTCTTTTTCAAATTGAATGCATGAGCAACTCCCCCCCCCCCCCCCCCCCAAGTACAGTACAGGTAGCCCCCAGTTAACGTACGAGATAGGGACTGTAGGTTCGTTCTTAGCCTGAATCTGTTCTTAAGTTGGTACAATGTGCCATCTCTGTCCCCTGTACCTCCCCTGTGCCTCCAGTGTCCCCCTCTGTGTCACCTCTGCCCTCTGTGCCTGCTTATACAAGTTTAAAAGCCATTATTTCTTTGAATTTTTTAAAATAGATTTTTTCAAAAAAGTCCAATTTGCAAAAAAATGTTTGGGCTTGTTCCCATAGAAACACTGAATCCATGCCGTTCGTATCGGCAGGTCGTTTGTAAGTCGGGGACTACCTGTACCTGCATTTCCCAAGGTTAGGAGAGCCACATGTAGGCTCCAGCCTGTGCAGTTTGCTCTGCTGTTATGTAATAAGTGTCAATATTTGATAGTTGTTTCTACATTTGTTTTCCAAGCAGATTATTTCCCCCTGCCTTGAAACAAAGAAGAGTTTGTTATATTCTTGGCAAAAAACTAGCTTCTGTGATGCTGATTCAGCAAGGACAATGAAGCCAGGCTAATGAAATGCTCTGGCAGCTGCCTTATCCTGAGGAAAGGCTATGAGCGCAGGAAGCAAGTATGTTCTCACAGCTGTAGTATTATTTGTGGTCTTTAGTATTGCTCTTACTGCTGAAATATACATTTGTCGTTTTCTCTTCATATTTTATTTACCGTGTACAGCAAGGAAAATGCACATTTCATTAATCTGTTTAGAATCGTTAGAATATTACAGACGTGCCAGTTTTTGGTTGTTTTGCTCCAGCTGGTGGTGTTTTGTGAGCAAAAACGTGTATTGCTTACTGAAGTAAATGTAAAATAACAAGAAGAAGTTTTAAATCAGGATGATACCATTTATTGGCTAACTAAAAAGAATAAGAATAAAGCAGCCCATACACTCAGCCGATTTTCTGGCCGACCGATCGATCCCGATCGATTGCAAATCGGTTGGCCAATCGACCGATCGATGGCCGATTTCGATCGATTTCGATGGATTTCCATCGAACTTGCAGGGTGGAAAATTTAGGTCGATCTGAAGAGATTGCTTATCAGTTTGCATTGGCCTTAATGGAAATCTGATGGCAAAAAAATGCCATCAGATCGAATTTCAATAGATTTCAAACTGAAATCTGTTGGAATTCTATCCTGGTAAAAAATGTTCTAAAAACGCATCAGATAGACCATCAGATGCATTTCTTATCTATCTGCTGCCAATCTGACGAGTGTATGGGCACCTTAAGCGAGCTTTCGGCTTTGCAGCCTTCGCCGGGCTTACATCCTGTTTGCTTGCAGCCTGATGGTACAGACAGCTTTATACATGCAACATCAAAAGGGAAAACATAGATTTTTTTCAAGCATAAATACATGTCATTAAAATGCCATAAAGAGAATCTAAAGCGAGATTAAAACTCGCTTTTTACCTTATATTTAGCAGGGGCATGCTTGCCCCTGCTAAAACGCCGCTATCCAGCAGCAGATCGAGGGGTCTTTACCCCCCAAATCCCCTCCGTGGTGTCCGGGGATCACTTCCTCTTGAGGCAGGGCTAATGGCCGCAGCCCTGCCTCTCAGCGCGTCTATCAGCGCTGACCGAAGAGATGAAGAAGAGATCCGCCGGCTGATAGACGCGCATGGAGGCAGAGCTACAGGGCTTAGCTCTGCCTCCATGAGCAGCAAAATCCACGACCAAGAAAGTCGTGGGTTTTGCAGGGGGAGATTTGGGGGGTAAAGACCCCTCGATCTGCCGCGGGATAGCGGCGTTTTAGCAGGGGCAAGCATGCCAATGCTGAATATAAGGTAAAAAGCTAGTTTTAATCTTGTTTCAGAGTCTCTTTAAAGGGAAGGTTCAGGGACTATCCGAAAAAATAAAAATCCCCATCCACTTACCTGGGGCTTCCTCCAGCCCGTGGCAGGCAGGAGGTCTGCAGGCTCCCGGTGGTCTACGGTGGCGCGCCCGACCTGGCCAGGCCGGCGGCCAGGTCGGGCTTCTTCTGCGCTCCAAAATGCGCCTCACGGCGGCGCGCTGACGTCATCGGACGTCCTCCAGGCTGTACTGCGCAGGCTCAGTAGTTCTGAGCCTGCGCAGTACAGCCCGGAGGACGTCCGATGACGTCAGCGCGCCGCCGTGAGGCGCATTTTGGAGCGCAGAAGAAGCCCGACCTGGCCGCCGGCCTGGCCAGGTCGGGCGCGCCACTGGAGACCACCGGGAGCCTGCGGAGCGGCGCCGAGAGCACCTCCTGCCTGCCACGGGCTGGAGGAAGCCCCAGGTAAGTGGATGGGGATATTTATTTTTTTCGGATAGTCCCTGAACCTTCCCTTTAAGTGAAACAGAACATCTAAATGGGGTGGGAAGTTGTTAGCTGAGATAAAAATCCTTGTTTACACCATACTCACAGACCTGGGAGTTGGACTGACACAGAGTTATCGTAAATTCTGAGTTCACAGGTTTAGCTATATAGGCTGAGAAAGAGTTTAAATATCATCAGCCTCATACCAATATAAAAAGTTTTTGTCCTTATTCAAGCCCTTGTCCACTGCTTTGAACCAATTTATAAATGTTGTTTCTGCTATTAATTGATCACTTGACATTTTGAAGCCACCCTTTAGGGCAGTGACACGAAGATCATACATGCTGTGTCCATTCGAACGAAAGTGTGTGGCCTGTGTCCATTTATACTTTTGCGCAGAGTTTGTCCAGTTTCTCCCACGTACATAGCATTAGGGCATTTAGCACACATGATCAGCTATACCAGATTGGTGGAACCACAGGAAAATGTGCCTTGTACTCTACTCCTGTTGTGAACCTGGTATCGCTAACCTGTCAGTGGAGTAAATGTTTCTGCAGGTCCCACACCTTTTTTGTCAGCAGGGTGATGTTCTGTTTTGTTGAGGCCTATTCAAAGAACTCCTGACAGTCATCGGTTTTAGATTGTGTGGTTGCCGATATGACAAGAGGGGAGGTTTAGGGAATATCTTTCTCAGTCTGTGATCCTTGTGTAAAATGGGATGAAGTTCCTTAGCAATCTTCCTTAAGATTTCCAGGTGTGGGTTGTAGGTGACAACCAAAGGGACATGGTCCCATTTCACACAAGGATCACAGACTGAGAAAGATATTCCCTAAACCTCCCCTCTCGTCATATCGGCAACCAAACAATCTAAAACAGATGATTGTCAGGAGTTCTTTGAATATGCCTCAACAAAACGGAACATCACCCTGCCGACAAAAAAGGTGTGGGGATGCTAACTAATCTTTCTTTTTTTTTTCCCTAGAAGGATATTGATCCCCATGTTCCCTAGCTCTTCATTCGTACATCAGCTGCAGAAGAGAAGTTGCAGTGCATGCTGGGTTTTTTTCCCCCTTGCTCCTCTCTGATTGGCCGCATCCATGGGCATCCCCCTCCTCCCTGCAGGCTCCCACAGAATGAAGCCAATCCTGATGTCATTTTCTCCTGTCTATATTCTCTGCACTACCGCCGGTGGTAGTGCAGAGTATAGACGGGAACTCCAGTGCTTGGAACCATGATGAGGTTGAGTTTGTGTGCGCTGCTTTTATTCCTCTCCGCTGCACTCTTCAATAATGTGAGGAGGAGGGAAGATGCCGCAGGGAGTAGGGGGGATGCCATAGGGGAGTAAGGGAAGAAATGGCATCAGGATTGGCTTCAATCCTGTGGGAGCCAATATGGCCCCTGTCTCTTTATTTAATATATAAATTTGATTGAAATCAAGACGTGGACAGCACAATACATGTGTTATGTAAGTAGAGCAAGTAGTTATCTACTTACATATGTGTTTTTTTCCCTCGCATTGTATAGCTATCAGTTGTTCTTTAAAGGCCCACTATCACAAAAAAATTTAAAATTCATGAACACAAATAAAAAGTACCATATTTTCCGCCGTATAAGACGCCCCGGAATATAAGACGCATCACGGTTTAGAGGGCACAAACCAGGGAGAAAATATGTCTACTAAACCTGATGCGTCCTTATTCCAGGAGCGTCTTGTACATGTTCTCCCCCAAATGGTGTCCTCCTGGTTCCCTTATGTGTCCCCATGTGTTCTCCTGTGTCCCTTATGTGCCCTCCTGTGTCTCATATGCACCCTCCTGTGTCTCATATGTGTCTACCTGTGCCCCATGTGACCTCCTGTGTCCCCATTCCCTGGTGCCAAGTAAGTGGGGCCTCTCTCCCCCGTGTCTCTGTTCTCACTGCGCTAGTGTAACAAAAGTTCAGGCAGCCAGATCACATACCGCATGGCCGGCGGGATCTGTGTCCTGTGTAATGCTGCTGGTGGCTCTTCTCCCCCGTGTGCCCACTCTCTCTGTCTCCACTTCCCTGTGTAAAATATCGTGCAGCCGGCTTCCATACTGCATGGCTGCGAGGATTCCAGACCTGTCTCCTGTGTGCGGGCCTAGCTCTATTAAAAGGATCATACTGATGACACTATCAGAACAAGTCTTTCAATAGAGCTAGCCGCGCACAGGAGACAGGTCTGGAATCCTCGCAGCCATGCAGTATGGAAGCTGGCTGCACAATATTTTACACAGGGAAGCGGAGATAGTGGGCACACGGGGGAGAAGAGCCACCAGCAGCATTACACAGGACACAGATCCCGGCAGCCATGTGGTATGTGATCTGGCTGCCTGAACTTTTGTTACACTAGCGCAGTGGGAACAGAGACACGGGGGAGCGAGCACACACAGGAAGGGAATCCCCGACATGGTGGCGGTTCATATCGGCGGGCGTTCGGAAGTTGAGGATTCCCTGCCTTTGCCGTATAAGACGCAGGGACTTTTTCTCCCCATTTTTTTGGGGAGAAAAAGTGCGTCTTATACGGCAGAAAATACGGTACTTATCTCCCAGAGTATTATGTGCTATAAATTACCTTTCTTCTATGCTTCTGTCACTTACAGTAGGTAGTAGAAATCTGACAGAACTGACAGGTTTTGGACTAGCCCATTGCCTCATGGGGGATTCTCAGTGTTTTCAAGCACGTAGTGAACGGTAGTTGCTCAGTCAAATTGCCAGAATAGTGTGCAAACAGGTTGGGAAGGCGGCCTGCATCTTTGTATACATCCTTTCCATGGAGTGCTTTTGTAAAGAAAAAATGACATACTGAGAATTCCCCATGAAGAGATGGACTAGTCAAAAAGCTGTCAGTTCCGTTAGATTTCTACTACCTATTGTAAGTGACAGCATAGGAGTAAAGTAATTTATAGCTCGTTTTACTCTGGAAGAAACATACTTCTTACTTGTATGCGGTCACATGCATTTTAAATGTAACCATTTTTCGTGTCCTCTGAAGAAGACATCTGTACACAGCCTGGTGGTCAGCCAAGAATATGGTCAGGAAGGGTTTGGTGTCCAAGGCCAGAAGGAAGAACAATCATGTCCAAATATGTAACACCGTCAAATAACTGCCAAGTCAAATAGTTATGTAGTAACTCAGCATTGCAAAACTTGTAAAGTTAAACTGAGAAATGTTTGAAACTTGTAGATAGTTATCAGATTTGGGTAAAGCATAACCCTGTATCTTTGGCATTTTGCTGCAGGCACCCGAGGGCTCCCAATTCAGAAAGAGCAGCTTTGCAATCCTGTTTATTACAAGGCCCCTGGATGCTAAATTCAATGGAGTCACTGTCTCTCAGTTGCTCCCATACCCAGGCCTGAACCTTGCAAGTGCTTGTCATGGGCAGTACAGAGGCAGCCATTGCACATTGAGTCAAGAGAGAAGTAAAAAAAAAAAAAAGTCATGTAGTTTTGCTATCCTGGTGTGAGACGGATGAGGCACCCAAACTACTGTGATTAGTGCCTGAATCTCACAGCCGTGCAAATGTCTGAAAAATGATGCAAGCGAGATTTTTCTTTGCTGCAAATCAATCAGAAGCAGCCTAAGGCTGCTTTCACAGTGGGACGTTAAAGTCCCACGTTACAGCAGCCTGTAACGCAGCCCAACTCACAGCAATGAAAAATCAATGTGCTGTTCACAGTGCCCACGTTGCGTTGGAGTATAACGCTGCACGGTAAATGAAAGTGCAGCATGCTGTGCGTTATACTCCTATTTAGCTGCGTTACACTGTTTGCACATGCTCAGTAATGTCTGTTTTTGTTTTTATTTTATTTGACGCATGCGCCGTTTTCGTTCTATCAGTATAGAACGAAAACGGCGAACCAAGAGACGCATAACGCGGCTCTATTTAACGTCCAAATTTAACACCACCATGCGTTGTGTTAGGGGCATGTTGTGCCACCTTAACGTCGCACAGAACGCAACGTCCGTATGGGAAAGCAGCCTAAAGAAATCAAAAGATTGTACGGGAAACAAACCTGAATCAGAGCCAGTGGAAGCAGGACATTATTGGCCCTCCGAACCGAGAACCTCATACTGAAAAACATGCTGTAAGAGGATCCTACCCCACCAACATTGCTTCCCAATACATAATTCTACTGACTTTGCAGGGAGAGTCATCTAAAAAAGAAATCAAATTGTTATGTCACCTAGCAGTTAGAGTAAAACTGGTAGTCTGAATGTAGTGCAGACATTAAAGTTTTTTTTTTTTAATTAAAAAACAGTAGCACCCGCATGTCCCTGGCTATACCTGCCATTCCTCCACCCACAAAACCATGTCACGAATTGATCTGATATTAACATCTAATTCTTCCCTTGCAGTAATACAAGCAATCGACCGACTTCCTTGGGCCTTTTCTGATCATGCCCCGCTCCAAATCTCCCTAAATCTTAGGCAATGTCCATCCCAGAGGCCATGGAGGCTCTCTGGATTTTGGATTAAGGACCAAGACATACAGGAACTTATGCTACCTATCATTACCCAATTTTGGGATGGTAATCAAAAAACTGCCCCTCAGCGGATAATATGGGATGCCTTTAGGCTTTTATGAGGGGGGAATATATGCACCAAATTAAAATATGAAATAGGTCGAAGGAACGACATCAAACAGAAGATAGAGTACGAGATACTGAAATCTTCTATCTATCTAATCCGGAGAGAGCCACATACTCGGCATGGCAAATGGCCGTCACCGATTTAAAGCTCATCCATGTGACATCCACCAAAAAAGCGCACTTAAAGAAAACCTGAACTGAAAATTAAAAGTCAAAATAAGCATACACAAGTCATACTTACCTTCCATGTAGTCTACTCCTCAGTGTCTTTCTCCTCTCCCGCGTCCTGTTTGCTCACTGTGATCAAGGGAATTTTCCGTCCTCCATTGTGAAAATGGGCATTACCCATAACAGCTTTCTGGTCAGCACACAGTTAAACTGTAACATCGCCCACTTGAGCCATATGGAAAGATGGACATTACCTGGTACATCAGTTTTCCTATCAGCTATAACTGACAGCAACTGATATTTTACTGACAGCAACTGATATATTTCAGATCTGACAAAATATTGTCAGAACTGGAAGGGATTATTGTCAGAAGAAAATGGTGCGCTTCTGAGAGGAACTGATGGCAAGGTAACTATGTAATGTTCATTTGAAGTTACCTCATGTGTTTATTTTAAATATTTTTACTCAGTACAGGTTTTCTTTAAGCAAGAAAAAAAAAAAGAGTATATGAATATGGTGATAAGTGTGGGAAAATGTTAGCATGGTACAAAAGAACACGCTCCTGCAATTACGATTCCAATGCTCATATCAGCAGGGAATGAAAGATTGACAACTCCTAGTGATATTAATGCAGAATTTGCTGAATATTATAGAACCCTATATTCCTCCCAATGCATGCTTTCACCTGAACAAGTTGTCGACTATTTAAATAATATTGTGTAGCGATTGGTGTCAGCGAAAAACAGATGTCTGGTTATTAGGTGATCTGCAGTATCACCAATAATCCAGACACTATACTTGATTATGTGATGATCTGCAGAGTCACCAATAATGCAAGTATAGCAAGCAACAATGTGATAGCTAATTGCAAGGTATAGTGCTTGGTGCAACAGTAAGTACTGATAGGTTTAGAGGAGCTGGTGGGTACTAACAGTACGGAGCCCCTCACCAGAGACAAGGGCTCCCTGGTGAGAGTAGAGTGGTCAGACTAATCGAGTTGGCAACAGACAGGTAGATCAGGTACAAAACCAGAAGGCAGAGGCAGAAGGTTAAACAGGCAGAGTCGGCAACGAGATCAGATGGGCAAAAGTACAGAAGCGTAAAGCGGAAGAGTAGTCAGAAACGAGCCAGAGTCATACACAGGTAATACAATAAATACAATCAATAATACTAACTAGAGATAGATGTATATCGCAAACACTGCATATACATCTATCACAGCAGGAACCTGACTAGGTCTGAGTGCTAACACGAGGTATTCGCAACAGCAGATGGAGAGCAACTGACCAGCAAGTCCCTATATGCTGGGGAACACCCAGCAGCGCCGCCCACCTGCTCAGCCAAACCTTCAGCGTCCCCAGGTCAGCTGACCGGCAAGTCAGCTGACCCGACGTCTCAAGGAATAAAGGTCCTGCCGCTGGGCGCGCGCACGCGTAGCCCGGGCCCTGTGTGCGGCAGAGAGACCTTCGCGTGGCGTCCTGAACGCCAGCGAGACGGGGACCACCGCCGACTGTGATGCGGATGCGGCCGAAGTGCCGCTCTCCGCCATGGCGGTGGTCCCGACAATTGTGACATATTGATCTTCCTACACTTTCAGCTGACTAACGCCAATGCTTAGAGGAGGATGTCACAGAGGATGAAATCTCTAATGCGATAGCAACACTCCAATCTAACAAAACCCCTGAGATAGATGGTATACTGGCAGAATTTTATAAGCAATACTCTGACCAATTGACTCCTTATCTGTTAGCTCTCTTTCAAGATCCCCCTGTTGAATTTTTGCTGCCTGACTCTATGCAAGAAGCACTGATCATTGTTATCCCCAAAAATGGTAGGAATCCTGGCTTATGTGCCTCGTACCGCCCAATCTCCCTCATTAATATGGACGCAAAAATCTTCGCTAAAATTCTGGCCAATCGGCTTAAACTGCACTTGGAAACATTGATTCATCCGGACCAAACTGGGTTCATGCCGGGGAGGGGCACAGACATCAACCTTCGAAGACTATATACTAATTTGGCTACTAATCATGATAATCTGGGTCAACGGGTAGTGGTATCCCTTGACTTTGAAAAGGTCTTTGATTCGATAGAATGGCTATATCTCTGGAGAGTTTTAAAGAAATTTGGGTTAGGCCCTACATTTATACACCAATCCTAAGGCTAGAGTCCTCACCAATGGGATTACTTCTAATACCTTTAATCTACAATGAGGAACTAGACAAGGCTGCCCTTTATCCCCTTTTCTATTTGCTCTTGCCCTAGAGCGCTTGCTGCCAAAATTAGAGCCGAACCGGATATCCAGGGACTTCAGATAATCTCACTGAAAAGATAGCGTTATACGCAGACGATCTTCTTATTTTCCTGGGGGATGCGGGTGCTTCCTTGGTCAAACTACTAGCCACGATTGATACCTTTGGAGCCAATTCAGGACTTCAGCCCGGGGGTTGTTTTCACCTTATGGACGAGAGGAATTTTCACATTTCAGCACTCCTACTTTTTATTCCTAAACTTTATCACTACTTATCACAACAAAATTATCTATAACTTGTTTTTTCCTACACCAATTAGGCTTTCTTTGGGTGGTACATTATTCTAAGAATTATTTTATTCTAAATGCCTTTTAATGGGAATAATAAGAAAAAAAATGGAAAAAAATCATGATTTCTCAGTTTTCGGCCAATATAGTTTTAAAATAAAACGTTGTACTGTGGATAAAAGCCACACATTTTATTTGCCCATTTGTCCCGGTTATTGCAACGTTTAAATTACAGTCACCTAAAGGATTATTAGGAACACCTGATGTTATTTCTCATGAATGCAGTTATCTAATCAACCAATCACATGGCAGTTGTTTCGATGCATTTAGGGGTGTGGTCCTGGTCAAGACAATCTCCTGAACTCCAAACTGAATGTCAGAATGGGAAAGAAAGGTGATTTAAGCAATTTTGAGCGTGGCATGGTTGTTGGTGCCAGGTGGGCCAGTCTGAGTATTTCACAATCTGCTCAGTTACTGGGATTTTCACGCACAACCATTTCTAGGGTTTACAAAGAATGGTGTGAAAAGGTAAAAACATCCAGTATGTGGCAGTCCTGTGGGCGAAAATAATTTGTTGATGCTAGAGGTTAGAAGAGAATGGGCCGGCTGATTCAAGCTCATAGAAGAGCAATGTTTCTCTTTGTTTACAGCCATTGACATGTCGACCGAAGTTAACACGTGAGTAGCGGATAGAAATTGTGTTGATGTCTGGTGAACGCAGTAACCGGGTCATTGCAGCAGATTTCAATGCAAGACACCCTACGAGACCACCCATCTCCATTGCTACAGTTAGCAAACCGCTTGCTAAGTTTCGTAAAACTGGTTCAGTGTTGGATTTGCCAAAATGTGGACGCATGAAATCTGTGGCTGTCCTAGCTTCATTTAGCAAGAGCCCACAGCGTAGCACTCGCCGCATGTCACTGGAGAGACTGGAGGCATTAGTCGAACATCCCTTCGGCGGATATTAGCTACTCACAAATGGCACCCTTACAAACTCCAGCTACTGCAGTATCTCAACAAGGATGACCCAGATCGGTGCACTGAATTTGCAGAATGGGCAAAACAAAAATTGGAACAGGACCCGCAGTTTATGCAAAAGATTTTGTTCAGTGATGAGGCAAACTTTTATGTTAATGGTGGAGTTAAACAAAACCACCAATATTGGTCTGACACTAACCCACATTGGATTGATCCCTCCAAGTCTGTTGTAACAAAAAAATTGATGGTATGGTGTGGTATATGGGGTACAAAGATAGTGGGGCCATTCTTCATCAATGGAAACCTCAAGACCACTAGATATGCAAAATTGCTACATGATCATGTGTTTCCATCTATGCACTGAAGCTGGCACATTCCCTGAGTTTTTCCAGCAAGATGGTGCACCACCACATTATGGGTGTCAGGTCCGAGCATTCCTAGATGAACAGTTTCCTGGAATGTGGATTAGTCATTGTGGGCCAGTTGAATGGCCCCCAAGGTCTCCCGATCTGACCCCCTTAGACTTTTATCTTTGGGGTCATCTGAAGGCAATTGTCTATGCTGTGAAGATACGAGATGTGCAGCACCTGAAACTGCAGATACTGGAAGCCTGTGCTAGCATTTCTCCTGCGGTGTCGCTATCAGTGTGTGAAGAGTGGGAGAAGAGAGTTGCACTGACAATCCAACCAGGGCTGTGGAGTCGGAGTCGTGGAGTCGGGCAATTTTGGGTGCCTGGAGTCGGAGTCGGGAAAAAATGCACCGACTCCGACTCCTAATGAATTTGTAACTGTAATTAAAATAGAAAATATGATAAAATGTTCTATTTCTCAGATAATAGTCATTAAAAATAAGGTATATATACAGTATATATACAGTAATAGCTGTGCTTAGTCCACAAAAATGATATAAACCAATCAAAATTAGTTACTTGTGCTGCTTCAATAAAGCAGTCGCCGTATTTTTAAGGTCAGATATACATATCTGATTGTGACTGTATATATGATGTGTACACAGGAATCTCTTATATATACTAAATAACATCTATGCTGTAAGAATAAAGCCTGATGTGTAGCCGTATCACTAATAGAGATGGTCAATGAGATGGAAATAATTCTGCATTGATGCCGATTTATGCAAATGTATGCACTCCCTTTGCTGATGAAATCAAATAATTTGATATGTTGTTAAAATTTGGTTTGGTGACTACAAATTAAAGGGTACCTGAGACGGATGAAAAGTAAAGTTTTATACATACCTGGGGCTTCCTCCAGCCCCCTTCAGGCTAATCAGTCCCTCGCTGTCCTCCACCACCCGGATCTTCTGCTATGAGTCCTGGTAATTCAGCCAGTCAGCGCTGTCCGGCCGCATGCCGCTCCCACAGCCAGGAACATTCTGCACCTGTGCAATAGTGCTGCACAGGTGTAGTATGCTCCTGGCGGCGGAGTGTGTGCATGCGCACTATGCCCGACTGGCTCAAGTACCTGGACTCATAGCAGAAGATCCAGGTGGTGGAGGAGGACTGATTATCCTGAAGGCGGCTGGAGGAAGCCCCAGGTATGTATAAAACTTTAATTTCATCTGTCTCAGGTTTACTTTGTTACACAGTAGTAATATACTCTACATATGCACTCCCCACAGAGCTGCAGGGAATCCACTGAGAATGCTGTGCACATTGAACACAGAGGTGTTGTCTGTCACCCATAAACCTTGTTCAGATTGTGCATGAAGAATGTGTAATAGAGGAAGAATCTCCTCATTCCCCTGCAGAGTACCTGCACATCATTCTTACATGTACCCACACTTACATTGCCTAGGGCCTGATAGATGTTCTTTGTTCCGGTTTGTACCTTTTACAAGTACTCTTACCAAGGACTAGTTTTAGTCTAAAGGGAATAAATATAGTAGTCTACATATCCTTCTCACTTCAGTTGTCTTGTAAAATTCCTAAGCGTTGGCAGTTAAGAGACGAATTTCATGTTACATACTTTTAATCAACAAAATTGTAATATGCAAATTAGAGGAGTCGGAGTCGGAGTCAGTGGAATCCTAAACCGAGGAGTTGGAGTCGGTGGATTTTTAGACCGACTCCACAGCCCTGAATCCAACACAATGGGCAGCACATTGAACACATTTTATAAGTGGTCAGAAACTTGTAAATAACTCATGAAATAATAAAGTTACGTTAAAACCAAGCACACCATTGTTTTTGATTGTGTTTTGATGTGTCACATGACCCTCTTCCTATTGAAAAAACAAAAGTTGGATTCAAAATGGCTGACTTCAAAATGGCCACCATGGTCACCACCCATCTACAAAAGTTTCCCCCCAAACATATACTAATATGCCACAAACAGGAAGTTAATATCATCAACCATTCCCATTTTATTAAGGTGTATCCATATAAATGGCCCACCCTGTAGTATGCTAGGCCTAAGGCTCATTTAAAAACGGACGCTAGGCTGTGGCCGCGCCGCAACCCCCCGCACTGCTCTCTCTCTCTTACATTAGAAGTGCACGCCCGCCGTACATGCCCATGCACACACACGCCCACCCCCCTCTGGCCTCGTCCTCCTCTGCTGAGCGTCATTCTCCCAGCCGCGCGTCATTCCCCTCAGCTCTCGTGTCTCTGTGTTCCTGCACGTGCGTACAACGAAAAAGCACTGACACAGGGACATGGGACGCAGAGACACTCTTGCCTATTATTAGGTAGGATACCGTTACATTACAAACACAACACACTTGTTATTACAATCGGCCAAAAAGCATTAATCAACCAACGCTGGCATCAGTGGCGTAGCTAAGAAGCTGCGGGCCCTGGTGCAAGTTTTATACACATAACTGCTATGTCAACCGCAGTGTCAGAGGTGCAAAAAGCGGCTGGGGAACAGTTTGTTAATGATTACTACTATTCAAAGCATCTATATAAGTGATTATTATCAGCACAGGACCAATAAAGAAAGAATACAGTGTTTGGGGAGGGCCCCTCGGGGCCCCTATGGCTGAAGGGACCAGATGCAGTTGCTACCTCTGCATCCCCTATTGCTACGCTGGCATACCAACTGAAGAAAGATAAATGAAATGTGGATTTCAGTGCTGTACATGCATAACAAGGTTTACTAAATACATCCAATTTTTTCAAAATATATGTTTTCTTTTTGGAAATAGTAAAACGCTTAGCATTAAATTGAATTAAGAGATCATCTGACGCTAGTCAGACACTGGTGGATTTTTATTAGATCAACCCAACACACAAATGCTGCTGCTGGTTTACTAAACCAAAATGTACAATGAAGCTTCGCTGTGTTGGTTTTCAACATCCAATTAAGAGCAGAGATGAAGAAAAGAAATGGATGCTTTCGGCTTACTGACATGTATGCTTTTCACGGGGACTCTTCACTGCACATCTACTTCACTGTTCTGAAATGTGAGTAAATTATGTGGAGCTGACAGACCCCTGCCTGTGTGACCAGCATTAGATCCAAATTTGAAGTAGCTCTTATTCCAACCTCATGAAATACAATCCGTGCCTTCTTCCCTTCCATGTGCCCCTTACAGCTTTGCATAGCTTGTTTCTTAACATGTGTAAAACACTCCTCTTTGCTCCCTGACCTTTGCATGAATGTTGAAGCTTCTACAACCTGTACAGGAGGAAACAAATTAATAGTAAATCACTTACAGAAAGAACAAGTCAACAGATCCACCTTTCTCTTTAGACAATCAGCAGGACAAAGATTCTTTGCTTGAGCGTGTAACTTAACAGGCGTGAGCAGAGAGGCGGAGTGTCCATCCCTTCCACAGCCCAGCAGAGGTGAAAGTGCAGCTAGTGCACTAGCTCATTAAAGGAACATGTACGAGAGGAATACAGGATACTTTGATTTTCTAAAACAGCTATGTAATTTAAAAGGATTGTTTTGAATTTAAGGAAAACGCTGTTCATTTTTTTTTTTTTTTTTTAACAAAAAGTTGTTTCATAAGGTGAGAGCACAAAATATTACTAGCAAATACATGGCAGGTCAGAGAGTGGAAAACAGTAGAGCAGGCAACCACTAGAGCAGTGGTCCTCAAACTAAGGCCCGCGGGACGAATGTGGCGCCTTGAGGCTTGTTTACCGGCCCCCACACACAAAATGTATTACTTATAGATGCTGTTAGCTACATCTTTAATTAAATATTGGTGGTCCGCATATGGAATAGCAGTGCTGGAACCACCCATCCACATGGAAGCCAGAAAGCAGTCATTCGCTGACTTCCAATCAAATTCCACATAAGGTCGGTGACACTCCTGTCCAATTGGACTGCAGGTTGTCACCTGGGTATGCTTCACTGTCTGGCCCGCAAAGGTTTCTACATCATTTTATGTATACTCCGGCCCCCCAGCAGTCTAAAGTATGTTGACCCGGCCCTCGACCCAAAACGTTTGGGGACCCCCTGCTCTAGAGAATGGAAGTTAGGTGGGTGGCCAAACATAGGGATACATGCTTGGAGGGTGTGGGAGAATCTATTAGCAGGCTTTCTCAGCCAGGGTTCCCTGAGGTCTTTGCTGCAGTTTCCTGGCATTTCTCCCTTTCGTGAGAGTGGTGGGCCGAAAACGTTTCAAAAGTACCTCTTGGCTCCTCTGTATCCTCTTTACTCATTGTATGCACGCCCCAATATGCAGCGGTCTAATTGTGGGGGTTTGTAGCAAGAAACACTAACATGCTCTACTATAATAGGAAACACTGTGAGTTAGAAACATGGGGCTAAACAACAAGGCTGTTACAGTGAACAACCACACTTGCTTACAATGAACAACACTCACTTTTACAAGCCATCACGGGGGGGGGGGGGGGGTAGGAGGCGCCCTATAGGGTACTTATTGCACGACACTTCCGTCGTAAATAGTCGACCAAAGATCAGGTATATTTGAAAATCAAAAGTTAGAAATCAATGATGACAAAGCCACAGATTGATAGTAGTATGTAATTCTAATACAAGGAGTATTAGTATCAGTTTGAATAGTTTTGTAGTAATATTAACAGCAGATGGAATGATCCTACCTTAATAAGCAGTCATTCCAAAACAGTTGTAAAAGACAGTCTTTATTGGAGCACTCAAAAAAATGACTACGCGTTTCGCAGTTCAAAACCGCTTCATCAGGTCGTGTATCGTGCCTTGGAGGAAAAAAGAGACATGGCGCTAAATACAGGGGACAGGCTCCCATCAAAATATAAAAACATATAAAAACATGAAAAAACACACATAACAGTATATACTCCAATTGTGGAAAGTGATTGACCATTAGATCAAAAATTATTATATACACACATCCGTAACATGACATAAAGAGAATCAGACCTTTCTGCCCCTTTTCACAATGCGTATGATAAAAATCTTATGATAAAAGGTTTAATAGGGGGTTATTATATATGAGAAGATGCGGGTGACTATATAAATATATATCACCCATGTGTACCCTATGGTGTCAAACAAATAGGCAAACGGCATAGAAGTATAGGAGGTAGCAATATGATGCGGCCTGTAGAATATATATACACAAAAAAATATATACAAAAAATTACATATATACAAAAAGTATATATATATATACAGACTAAACACATCTTGTGTATAAAAAAGGGGAGAGAATATACATATGTATAAAAATATATCTATCTATCGTAATGTGGTAGTGGTGGGTGGAAACACTCTCCAAAAAGGGTCTGTACTATGTACAACAGGAGCTGTAGTCACCGAGCTCTGCCGGTCCAACAGCACTGCACTTTAACATTAGAAAAGCGGACGGGCTTATCTAGCTGGAGAAGACAAGAAAGGAAAAAGCTTACCTATATGCAATATTCCCCTGGGTTAGGGCGCCAGTGAGCGCCGTTCATCCCGCATTGGTTTTTAAAAATCAGAGGCATGATTACGCAGGTCACTGGGGGCGCGGCCTGTGATGACACCACGCGCTGGATCACGTGCGCGTGGCGTCTGACGTCACTCGGTGTGCGTGGCTGCAGTGTGTATTGCCGAAGGCGTAGGTGGGGTTGGATGCGTCCCAAGCTGAGGCGCAACACGTGACCCCAAACCACGCCGTTCCGCAATGACGTGCAGCCAGGAGGACGGGTGCCTGGTTTGAAGCCGTCTCCCAGGTGATAGAAGGGAAACGATGAGTTCCCCTGATGAATAAGCCTGCCCAATCCTTATAGACGGGGAGACACCCATATTATAAAACCATTCTAAAAATAATAATAAGCAATTCTAACAGGTACATGTATATATGAAAAAAACAAAGGTATACTTTAAAAGGTATATACATACAAAAATTATATAAATTATATAAAATAGTGTCTACAATTAGGGGAGGACCAATGGATATAATATTGTGTAGGGAGAATATCCCTATATACAGGCACAGTCGCAAGAAATTATTCTGCATCAAAAAGACCACCCTGATATTAGGTTGAGTACTCCCTAGAGGTGCGATTGGAGGCTTAGACTTAGGCATCCCCCCTGGAGATAGGGGGATGGTGTGGAGGGGAGAGGGTGAGGGGGGGGGGGGAGGAGGAGGAGGGGGGGGGGGAAGGAAGGGGGGGAAGGGAAAGTGGGGTGGCGGTAAGTTATAAGGTTATATGACCAGAGCCGAAGCTCCAGTACTACAGGATTGTATATATCCTACATATTTCTTTCGGTCTGTAGGTATCCCATCCTGGATCATAATGGAATTGGGAGAGCCTATATAATAGTGCGACTGTTGTGTGGTACCCTGGAATAGTGGTTGAATAGCGGATATTGTACGGTAGATGAGGCGTATTTGTAATCCTATTCAAAGTTGTGGTGTGGCAAGGGTGAGATACTTTCTAATGCTCGTGGAGGTACTAAATTTAGGTTTCCAAATATAGAAGACTAGTGAAATAGCCGTATCGGGTACTACGGTACTGAGGTTTGTAGAGGAAATACGGACCAAGTGAAGGGTCGCTCGTTGGTTTTTCTACTTTGCTTACGTTGGGGCTAACCCTAGGTCCTGTCAGTCGCTGATAAGCTGACTCAGTCTTATACTTTCTGAATGAGGCTGGGAAAAAGGATTTCTCCTTAAGTTGTGGTTATGTTATTTGTATAGTAGATAAAAGTGTAATCAATGGCATTGGCTCATGTTAATTTTTTCAAGAGGGAGGGTGATCTAGCTCTGGGTACTAGTTGGTATACTAGGCCCCTTGGTTAGAGATTATGTTCAAGACATATATTCAGTCCATCAGGTTGAAGAGTGTTTAACTTGTAAATCCAAAACATCTCTCTACTCCTGAGTTTTTTCACAAGGTTATTCGTGGTTTCTGGAATGTGTTCTATGGGGCAGATCCTTATTCCTTCTATTTGTTGGTTATGGATCAGTTTGAAATGCCTTGAGAGTCCATGTTTCATGTATCCATTTGTGATATTCCTTCTGTGCTGGCCCCATCTCGTGCGGAATTGTTGGGTCGTGCGTCCTACATATTGTAGGCCGCATGGGCACGTGATTACATAAATCACATTTCTTGTGGTACAGTCCATATTGCATTTGATCTTGTATGTCTCTCCTGTTGTAGAAGGCCCAAATTCAGTAGTTTCTTCTTTCAACATTTTACAACACAAACATCTTGATTGTAAACAGCTAGTGACTTGGCCTTGCTGTCTGCTATTTATGTCTCCTGGGCGGCCCTGGTCTTTTTCTCGTATTGTGCTTGGTGCCAACTTGTTTTTGAGAGTTCGAGCCCTTCGAAACACACATCTTGGTCTGTTGGACAGATTAGTTTTTAATAGTGGGTCTCCTTGTAGGAGGGGCCAATGTTTCCTCAAAATGTCGTTTATAGATTTGTGTTGGTTGGAATAACGAGTAATGAAATTTATGTCTTTCTTCTCCTCTTTAGATCTAGACTCTTGTCTTTTCGGTTCTAAAAGCCTCTCTCTCTGGGTTGTTCTTGCTCTCTCCCGTGCTTCTTTAGTTAGTTTTGCGGGGAAATTCCTTTCTTTGAACTTCCTCATTAGTATCTCTGATTGGGCATCAAAAGTCCTTATGTCACTACAGTTTTTCCTAATTCTAAGGAATTGCCCGTATGGTATGTTTTGTCTCCATGGTTTATAATGGGAGCTTTTGAAATCAATATATGAATTTGCGTCAACAGTTTTAAAGAAATTTCTTGATTCTATTGTATTGTACTTGTGATAGAGTGTGAGATCCAGGTAGTCGATTTCTTCCTTACTGTAGTTGTATGTGAATGAGATCCCCCAATCGTTATCGTTCAGATACTCATGAAACTTCTTAATGGATTCACAATCCCCCTTCCATATCAGAATTAGATCGTCTATGTACCTTCTATATAGGACGATGTTTGCTTCAAATGGATTCCCGTGTGTTAATAGCAGTTCTTCGAAGTGGCCCATTGTCAAATTTGCATAACTGGGTGCAAAGTTCGCCCCCATCGCTGTCCCTCGTTTTTGAAGGTAGATGTTTTCTTGGAATCTAAAACTATTGTAAGTAAGGGTGAACGTAATAGCCTGGATAAGGAAATATTTCTGTTTAATAGGTAGCTTTTTATCTTGATTCAAGTAGTGCCATACAGCTCTAAGGCCTATATTGTGATGTATGTTCGAATAGAGTGCACTGACATCCAGGGTAAGCCAGTGGTATCCTTCCTGCCATTCAAAATTCTTCAATAGGTTGAGTAGATGTGTTGAGTCTTTTAAATAGGACGGAAGATTCCTTACATAGGGTTGTAAGTGTAGGTCTATTAGTTCCGAAAGGTGGGAAGTAATGGAGTCTATACCGGCTATTATTGGTCGTCCTGGTGGATTGGTGACGGATTTATGGATCTTGGGGAGATGGTAAAAGTGTGCTTGCACCGGATCTGGTATCCACACATAATCTCTTTCTGATTTAGTGATTATCCCTTCGTCCAAGGCCCATTTCAGTAGTCTTTTCAAGGCTTCTGAGTGGTCTCTAGTTGGGTCTCCTTGGAGTACTTCATAGTAGTCTTTATCATCTAAAATTCTTCTCGCTTCTCTGATGTAATCTTCCCTGTCCATGATTACTATTCCCCCCCCCTTATCCGCAGACTTGATGACAATATCTTTATTGGCTTCTAAGACTTTGATGGCTCTTTCTTCTGTTCTAGTTAGATTCCGTTTTCCTTCCTTGTCCTCTAGCTTCCTGAAGTCTTCCATTACTTGCTTGTAAAATGCCTCCACGTACGGGCCCTTGTATGTAGTAGGGTAGAATTTAGACGCCACCCCACTTTCCCTTCCCCCCCTTCCTCCCCCCCCCCTCCTCCTCCTTTCCCCCCCCCCCCTCTCCCCTCCACACCATCCCCCTATCTCCAGGGGGGATGCCTAAGTCTAAGCCTCCAATCGCACCTCTAGGGAGTACTCAACCTAATATCAGGGTGGTCTTTTTGATGCAGAATAATTTCTTGCGACTGTGCCTGTATATAGGGATATTCTCCCTACACAATATTATATCCATTGGTCCTCCCCTAATTGTAGACACTATTTTATATAATTTATATAATTTTTGTATGTATATACCTTTTAAAGTATACCTTTGTTTTTTTCATATATACATGTACCTGTTAGAATTGCTTATTATTATTTTTAGAATGGTTTTATAATATGGGTGTCTCCCCGTCTATAAGGATTGGGCAGGCTTATTCATCAGGGGAACTCATCGTTTCCCTTCTATCACCTGGGAGACGGCTTCAAACCAGGCACCCGTCCTCCTGGCTGCACGTCATTGCGGAACGGCGTGGTTTGGGGTCACGTGTTGCGCCTCAGCTTGGGACGCATCCAACCCCACCTACGCCTTCGGCAATACACACTGCAGCCACGCACACCGAGTGACGTCAGACGCCACGCGCACGTGATCCAGCGCGTGGTGTCATCACAGGCCGCGCCCCCAGTGACCTGCGTAATCATGCCTCTGATTTTTAAAAACCAATGCGGGATGAACGGCGCTCACTGGCGCCCTAACCCAGGGGAATATTGCATATAGGTAAGCTTTTTCCTTTCTTGTCTTCTCCAGCTAGATAAGCCCGTCCGCTTTTCTAATGTTAATGTGCAGTGCTGTTGGACCGGCAGAGCTCGGTGACTACAGCTCCTGTTGTACATAGTACAGACCCTTTTTGGTGAGTGTTTCCACCCACCACTACCACATTACGATAGATAGATATATTTTTATACATATGTATATTCTCTCCCCTTTTTTATACACAAGATGTGTTTAGTCTGTATATATATATATATACACTTTTTGTATATATGTAATTTTTTGTATATATTTTTTTGTGTATATATATTCTACAGGCCGCATCATATTGCTACCTCCTATACTTCTATGCCGTTTGCCTATTTGTTTGACACCATAGGGTACACATGGGTGATATATATTTATATAGTCACCCGCATCTTCTCATATATAATAACCCCCTATTAAACCTTTTATCATAAGATTTTTATCATACGCATTGTGAAAAGGGGCAGAAAGGTCTGATTCTCTTTATGTCATGTTACGGATGTGTGTATATAATAATTTTTGATCTAATGGTCAATCACTTTCCACAATTGGAGTATATACTGTTATGTGTGTTTTTTCATGTTTTTATATGTTTTTATATTTTGATGGGAGCCTGTCCCCTGTATTTAGCGCCATGTCTCTTTTTTCCTCCAAGGCACGATACACGACCTGATGAAGCGGTTTTGAACTGCGAAACGCGTAGTCATTTTTTTGAGTGCTCCAATAAAGACTGTCTTTTACAACTGTTTTGGAATGACTGCTTATTAAGGTAGGATCATTCCATCTGCTGTTAATATTACTACAAAACTATTCAAACTGATACTAATACTCCTTGTATTAGAATTACATACTACTATCAATCTGTGGCTTTGTCATCATTGATTTCTAACTTTTGATTTTCAAATATACCTGATCTTTGGTCGACTATTTACGACGGAAGTGTCGTGCAATAAGTACCCTATAGGGCGCCTCCTACCCCCCCGTGTTATCCATAACCCCTCCTCCAAGGGATAGGGGTCACCACCTGGCAGGTGGTAACGTTTTTTCAGAGGAGCTGTGACCACCGAAAATACCTCGCAAGGCCGAGTGGGGACGGTACTTCTCCACATGCGCTTCCAGACTGGTTGCACTACACGCAACCCAGCCTTGTGAGTATATTTCCATCTCTTACTTACTGAAGTAACCACACGTGAGATACTACACCAGACTGGGCTCCCGTTGTCTCCCCGTCCTTTTCTCTACCCTCTCAGCACTGACTTTTACAAGCCATGTATCCTGCAAAATAAATCACTTGAGATCCAAAAATCTTTGAACGTTTTCTCAAAAAGGTGGAGAAAGGCTAATCTATAGAGTGCAGAGCAGGTTGAGCATTGGAGACATCTCCACAGATGACACAATAGCACAGTATTCAATTAGGAAGTACAATCATTTATTTCTTACTCCAATAACATTTCAAATGCATTTCGCAAGTCCGTAGCCCGCTACCTCAGGCAAGGTACAACAAGGAGCAACTATAATGGTGTTAGAAAAAGCAAAAGCATCTCTGTGGCCAATCACAATTATAGTTGCCCATTGTTGTACCTTGCCTGAGGCAGTGTGCCACGGAAACGCGTTTGCAGATTTTATTGGAGTAAGAAATAAATGTTTGTACCTCTTAATTGAATACCATACTATTATTTGTCATCTGTGGGGAGGTAAGTACACCTTGGCCCCCAACCCCCCCACAGTTTTTAAGTGTTTTTTTTAATTTTCTACTTCACTGGGGCCTCTGTTTTTACAATAAAAGATTGAGAAGTAAGTGTGTGTAGACTTGAGTCACATCTTTCTGTTTTAAAAATAAATATAATGTAAATGTAATAAAAAGTGAGGTTTTGGTAATGGATGTTTAATCGATCAGACGTTAATAGATTGCTGCCCTTTTCATGTAACTTGGGCATGGCAGGAGCACGGGAGGTTGCGTAGTGTTGTACTGCAATCAGTGATTAGTACAAAGGTAGAAGTGGTGAACTTATGAATGAAATCAGGGCCGGCGCTACCATAGAGGCAAAGGAGGCAGCTGCCCCAAAGCCCCAGAGCTTGTAGGGGCCCCCCATTGGCTACAAGAGGAAACATTTTTTTTTCAAATAGACCTTATAGTTTTTGAGAAAATCGATTTTAAAGTTTCAAAGGAAAAAAAATACACATTTAAAAACCAGCCGACTTTAATGGTTAATAGCAAATCCACCTTAAATTATAGAAACCCTAAATTTGCAGGATATGTTAAGGAGATCATTGGGAATAAGAGGAAAAAACAATTTTTCAAAAAGACCTTATAGTTTTTGAGAAAATCGATTTTAAAGTTTTGAAGGAAAAAAGTATACTTTTAAAAGCGGTAAATGTCACTTTTAGCAGCAAACCTAACGGTAGTGTAATTTTACATGTATCAAACCAAATCGCAATAAATCTCCTGACGGGGTTTCCAGGGGGTCCATACGCAGCCGCAGCGCTTTGGCCAGGGATCGCTATACAGCCGTAATATGGCTGTATGAAGATCCCTGGCATTTTTTTCCTATTTTCCCAATTTTTTTTTATGTTTAGAGTGTGGGATTTTTTTTTTTTTTAATTATGTGGGGTCCCCCCTCCTGAAACTTTTTAACCCCTTGTCCCCTATGCAGGCTGGGGTAGCCAGAATGTGGAGCTCCGACCAATTGGGGCTTCAAACCCTGACTATACCAGCTGCAAAAAAGGTCCCTTAATGCCAATTTTTGCTCCGGGGTATCTGTTGGGGGGGCCCCCCAGGTTTATTTTGCCCTGGGGCCCCATTGTTGCTTAAACCGGCCCTGAATGATATTGGATCATATTTCCCCTGAAATCTGATTGACTGTTTAGTGTTGCACAATGGTAAAACAAGATTAGCTTGCAAAAGTTGGTCTGCTACAATATTCAATATTGGATCAGTATTACTACATAAGTACTGTGTTGCTATGTTTAGCCATAATGGAGCATATTCTCTAACTAGCAGTAGAATTCCCATGCACAGGCAGCGCATGGAAATTTTACCAATACTTATGCATCTAACAAAGTGTATATTGTCCAGATGGCACACCCTGCATTACTTAGGTAACGCATGCTACGGAAAGAGTGGGACTAGTGGCAACGCAGGTGTTACCTAGGTAACGTGGGTTGCACCAGTTGCGCAACACATGCTATGCTGGTTGCGTAAGTATCGGTAAAATTGCATCGCACTACCTGTGCATGCCGCTTTTACCACTGGCGCACGTCCCTGTTGCCATGGTGATGTATATACAGTTGATCCTCCGGGCAGCAGAAGTGTTGGACACGTCTTCAGCTTCTCTTAGGTTTCAGCAACATCAGCAATGTTTGCGAGAGCCAGACAGGAGAAATACCGACACTTTGTAGGACGAGATCCCTGCCCTTTGGCCCAATAGGCTGCCTGTCAAGTGTTGATTGAAAGTATGTAACATGAAATTCATCTCTTAACTCCCAACGCTTAGAAATTTTTAAAAGACAACTGAAGTGAAAAGGATATGTAGACTGCCATATTTATTCCCTTTAGTCATAGACTAAAACTAGTCCTTGGTAAGAGTACCATGTATACTCGCATATAAGCTGACCCGCATATAAGCCGACCCCCCCACTTTTACCTAAAAAAACACAGTAAAAAATGACCCCCATATAAGCCGGGGGTTGGAAATGCTGGCCGCCTTATTCCCCTAGCGTGTCCCAGTATAGCTAGTATAGTGCCCAGTATGGGTAGGTAGTGCCTCAGTATAGCTAGTATAATGCCCAGTATAGCTAGTATAGTGCCCCAGTATAGCTAGTATAGTGCCCAGTATAGCTAGTATAGTGCCCCCCGTATAGCTAGTATAGTGCCCCAGTATAGCTAGTATAGTGCCCCAGTATAGCTAGTATAGTGCCCCAGTATAGCTAGCATAGTGCCCCAGTATAGCTAGTATAGTGCCCCAGTATCGCTAGTATAGTGCCCAGTATAGTGCCCCAGTATAGCTAGTATAGTGCCCCAGTATAGCTAGTATAGTGCCCAGTATAGCTAGTATAGTGCCCCAGTATAGCTAGTATAGTGCCCAGTATAGCTAGTATAGTGCCCAGTATCGCTAGTAAAGTGCCCCAGTATCGCTAATATAGTGCCCAGTATAGCTAGTGTAGTGCCCCAGTATAGCTAGTATAGTGCCCAGTATAGCTAGTATAGTACCCAGTATTGCTAGTAAAGTGCCCCAGTATCGCTAGTATAGTGCCCAGTATAGCTAGTGTAGTGCCCCAGTATAGCTAGTATAGTGCCCAGTATAGCTAGTATAGTGCCCCAGTATAGCTAGTATAGTGCCCAGTATAGCTAGTATAGTGCCCCAGTATAGCTAGTATAGTGCCCCAGTATAGCTAGTATAGTGCTCAGTATAGCTAGTATAGTGCCCCAGTATCACTAGAATAGCGCCAAAGTATCGCTAGTATAGTGCCCCAGTATCGCTAGGTAGTGCCCCCCGCCTCCCCTCTCCCCCGCGGCCACCACTGCTTTTACCTTAGTCGGTGCCGCTTCTTCTATTCCCCTCCTCTCTGGCTCCGTAGGACAGCAGCACTCTTCACGGCGGCTGCTGTGATGAGACAGGAAGCAGCAGAGAGTGCGGCTTCCTGTAGCGGCGGTTGCTATGGGAACCGCTCTCTCTCTCTACTGCAGCCGCCGTGAAGAGCGCTGCTGTGAATTATGGAGCCGGACAGGAGGGGAATAGAAGAAGCGGCGCCGGGTAAGGTAAATGCAGCGGTAGCGGCGGCCGCCGGCGGATGTTCGAGGACCACCACCACCACCACCAGACTCGCATACAAGCCGACCCCCCAACTTTTGACCCACTTTTTGGGGGTCAAAATTTCGGCTTGTATGCGAGTATATACGGTACTTGAAAAAGGTACAGACCGGAACAAAGAACATCTATCAGGCCCTAGGCAATGTAACTGTGGGTACATATAAGAGTGATGTGTAGGTACTCTGCAGGGGAATGAGGCGATTCTTCCTCTATTACACATTCTTCATGCACAATCTGAACATGAATCAGGCCCTAGGCAATGTGACTGTGGGTACATATAAGAGTGATGTGTAAGTACTCTGCAGGGGAATGAGGCGATTCTTCCTCTATTACACATTCTTCATGCACAATCTGAACCAGGTTTATGGGTGATAGACAACACCTCTGTGTTCAGTGTGCACAACATTCTCAGTGGATTCCCTGCAGCTCTGTATAGTATTACTGTGTAACAAAGTAAACCTGAGACTGATGAAATTAAAGTTTTATACATACATGGGGCTTCCTCCAGCCCCCTTCAGGCTAATCATCCCTTCGCTGTCCTCCTCCACCACCTGGATCTTCAGGTACTTGAGCCAGTCTGGCGTAGTGCGCATGCACACACTCCGCCGCCGGGAGAGTACTACACCAGCGCAGCACTATTGCGGAGGTGCAGAATGCTCCTGGCTGTAGGAGCGGCACACGGCCGGACTGTGCTGACTGCCTGAATCACCAGGACTCATAGCAGAAGATCCAGGTGGCGGAGGAGGACAGGGAAAGACTGATTGGCCTGAAGGGGGCTGGAGGAAGCCCCAGGTATGTATAAAACTTTTTTTTTTCATCCGTCTCAGTTACCCTTCAATTCGTAGTCACCAAACCAAATTTTAACAACATATTAAATGATTTAATTTCATGAGCAAAGAGAGTGCATACATTTGCATAAATCAGCATCAACGCAGAATGATTTTTATCTCATTGACCATCTCTATTAGTGACACGGCTACACAGCAGGCTTTATTCTTACAGCATAGAGGTTATTTAGTATATATAAGAGATTCCTGTGTACACTTCATATATACAGTCACAATCAGATGTGTATTTCTGACTTAAAAAATATGGGAACTGCTTTATTGAAGCAGCACAAGTAAATAATTTTGATTGGTTCATTTCATTTTTGTGGACTAAGCACAGCTATTACTGTCTGTATAAATTATTTATGATGGCTATTATCGGAGAAATAGAACATTTTATCATTTTCTATTTTAATTACAGTTTAAATTCATTAGGAGTCAGAGGCGGTGCATTTTTTCCCGACTCCGGGCACCCAAAATTGCTCCAACTCCACAGCCCTGCTCTTAACTACCACTTTCACTTTTGTCCCCTCAAAAACCTCTTTTTATTCCTGTTCTTTCTATAGAGGCATCTAGTTCTGAACTGAGTAACAAATCACTGGACAGGTCAACAGCCGACAGCCAAATCAGTACCTCAAGTCTACAGCACACATGTAGAGAGGTGGTTTAGGCCAAAAACCTTATAGCCTGTTCCAAAGCATCTTCCAAAAAACCCCCTCAAAAAACCAAACACACACTTTCTAAGGCTGCATCTGAAACATCTGATTTGCATGCTTGTTCAGGGTCTATGGTTAAAAGGGGTAGAGGCAGAGGATCAGCAGGACTGCCAGGCAAAAAAACATTGTTTAACCACTTGATGACCACAGTACTAACCCCCCCTGAAGACCAGACTGTTTTTTGTAGTACTGGGCTGTGCAGGCTTTTCAGCCTCCTGCACAGCCCAGCTAAGGAGCCCAGCGATCAGACTCACCTCCTTTTTTTGTCCCTAAGGGGACATGCCGCCGGAGGGGTCCGATCGCTGCGGCAGATTTTTGTTGTTTTTTCTTCAGCCTCTAATGAGGCTCTCTCTCCCTCCCTTCCCTCTGTGCAGAGAATTGGAACAGAACGGTGATCTGTCCTGTTCCGCCTCTCATAGGCATCAGCCTATGAGAAGACGGCGATCCCCGGCCAATAAGAGGCCAGGGATTGCCGATCTCGTACAGCGCTGCTGGAGACCGCAGCGCTGTACGCTTGTAAACAAAGGGGATTTCTTTCCCCTTACGTTTAAAAGCAGCTTGTTAGCTGCGATCGGCGGCTAGCAGGCTATTCAAGGAACTCCGCTCCGTGAACGGGCAGGGAACGATCGCGCATGTGCACGGCCGTTCCCTGGGAAACTGCAGCCCCAGGACTTGGCGTTAGGCGGTCCTGGGGCTGCCGCCACAGTCACGCCCATTGGCGTGAGGCGGTCCTTAAGTAGTTAAAACGAAATAAACATAGCAGCCTCCATATCCTCATATCCCTCACTTCAGGTGTCCTTTTACGGGTGCTAACAGGTGCAATGGACTGTAGGAGTTGTTGTTTTCAGACTTATGACTATCAAATGTAACCGCCAAGACAGACATTACAACAGAAGACACTTATGAACTTATTTGCAAACGGATGATTTCAAAATAGATCACCACAATTTGTTCTTGAATATGTAAATTCTTATTGTCACTTATATAAAGCAATATGTATAAAAGTGATCAGGTCTTGTTTCCTGGTTTTCTGGATTTTAAAATTATTGAATACCTGTACCTCAATTATCCTAAAGTAGTGATGTTCTTGGTCACCATAAGTCATCTGGATACTCAGCTGAATGTAATAACTGTGGTAAGGTGTACACTGTGGGCCTCTTATGAAGTGGCAGCCAGTCTGATCGCCATATAAATTTGGCCATTGCCACTATGTACTAATAAATAATGGCAAAAGTAGTGGTAACATTGGTAATTCCTCTACAAAGTGGTGAACTTTTCAGATCCCCCCCCCCCCCCCCCCCAAAAAAAAAGTATGGTTTGATCTAAATCTATTTGTCCTCTATCTCTGTAGAAGTTTAGAACAAGCAGTATTGCATTAGTAAGCTGAAGCATATCACATAAATGTAACTTACACCATTTTCCTGAAATCATTTATGAAGAACAAAAATGCAATAATTTCAACACACACTTTTAAAGAAAGACAATCTTTTAATTTTAGATTGTAAAAAATGACACACGTGTAAACAGAAGCATTGCTGATAAATCTGAAGAACACAAAAACAGTTTATGCACTGCTATAAAGTTTGGCCCATTAATATGTCACTAGTTACTCCAGTATTAAACCACAGAGAGAAATAGGGTTTATTCTTATTTACACTGCAGTACATTTACTGATAAATGCACTGGCATAGCTGTAAGATTTGGCACAGAGTAAAAACAACAAATACAATTTTTTAAAATATAAAACATCCTGGAAAAGACACACAAAGACATAGAAGCAAGGTGCTAATATGAGCTGTAGTGTAATGCATACATGGTAAAGTCAAATTAAGGCCACATGTACAGAAGCATTGGATGCCAATGCATATCTTACCCTTGTGGGTGTTGTAGTGCATATTTGCCAGCTGACACTTACCTGGTTGGGTTTGGGAGGTATTCTACTGAATGTAAGTGAACACTGCGCTGCTGACTGCAATACTCATGAGACCTGGCTCATTCTACTCGTACAGTGATGGAAAGCTTGGTGCATAGTTGTAGTAAATTATGTAAGTGGCATACAGCATGATGGGATTAAAGGGACACTTCAGTCAAACGAAAAAAGTTAGTTTTACTCACCTGGGGCTTCCAATAGCCCCCTGCAGCTGTCCGGTGCCCTCGCCGTCTCCCTCCGATCCTCCTGTCCCCGCCGGCAGCCACTTCCGGTTTCAGCGACAGGAGCAGACAGGCCGGGAACGCAAGTGATTCTTCGCGTTCCCAGCCACAATAGCGCCCTCTATGCCGCTATAGCATAGAGTATATATCATATAGCAGCTTAGTGGGCGCTATTGTGGCTGGGAACGTGAAGAATCACTTGCGTTCTCAGCCTGTTGGCTCCTGTCGCCAAAACCGGAAGTGGCTGCCGGCAGGGACAGGAGGATCGGAGAGAGACGGCGAGGGCACTGGACAGCTGCAGGGGGCTATTGAAAGCCCCAGGTGAGTTAAACTAATTTTTTTCATTTGACTTAAGTGTTCCTTTAACGTGTATATACAGGCTGTCTCCTACTTACAAATGATAAAGTTACAATTTTTCATATACACAAAATTGTCTTACAGGTTTTTTTTTTTTTTACTTATTTTTGTCGCCACGTTACAGTATTGTATAAACTGTTGTAAGTAGTTAAAAACTAATTGAAAGCACATTATGAAACAGGTAGGTAATCAGAAAGGGAATATATATGTTATATTCCCCTACTTTCCCGCATGCAGGGAGAGCCATCTCTCAGCTTCTCCCCACACCCGACTGACTGCAGGACTATAAGTACACAGTTAACAAGCTGAGATTAGGAGTGCCCTCTGTAAGACAATGCTCCCGATCCCAGCTTATTACAAGACCTGTATAAAAGACACCTGTCCACATTAGCAGTCAGATTCCAAACTAACCACCATGGCCGTCTGTCCAAGGAAGTCTGGGACAAGAACTGGACTACATGAATATCGCCAAGCTGCTTGGTGAGATGGTGACAAAAGTTGGCATGTTAATACACATATGGAAGAAAGCAAAATAACTGTAAATCTACCTCGGTCTGGGGCTCCATGCAAGATCTCACCTTATGGAGTGGCAATGAGAACAGTGACAAAGCAGTCCAGAACTACACAGGGAGAATTTGTCAATGATTTCAGGGCAGCTGGGACCATAGTGACCTGCCTTCTCCCCCCTAAAAAAAAAAAAGGTAAAACTATGCCATGAAGGACTCAAATCTTGCAGAGCCCAAAAGGTCCCCCTGCTCAAGACAACACATGCACAGGCCTGTCTGCAGTTTGCCAATGCACATATGAATGATCCAGTGGAGAACTGGGTGATAGTGTTGTGGTCAGATGAAAACAAAATTGATTTCTTTGGCATCAATTCCATTCGCTGTGTTTGGAGGAGGTGAAAATCTGCACATGGCCCCAAGAACACTATACTAACCATCAAACATGGAGGTGGACACATTGTGCTTTTGGGGTGCTAAGGGGACAGGACACCTACACCACATAAAAGGGAAAATTAAAGGGGCCAGTCCCATCAAATCTTGGGTGAGCAGCTCCTTGCCTCAGCCAGGGCAATGAAAATGGGTCATGGAAGGGTATTCTAACACGAAAATGACCTAAAACACATGGTCAAGGTAACAAAGGAGTGGCTGAAGAATAAGCATATGAAGGTCCTGAAATGGCCTAGCCCAGGCATGGGCAAATATAGCCCTCCAGCTGTTAAGGAACTACAAGTCCCACAATGCATTGCAGTAGTCTGACAGCCACAGAGCCGGATTAAGGCTAAATGGGGCCCTAAGCAAAGTAACTGATTTGGGCCCCCCATCATGTCGTAATAGAATCAGAAGATGCAGCTGCACAGCAACATGCCGCACACACCGGGGCAGCCGAGCTACTGGTTGCTATGGGCAACAGCCCGCTTTCCTCTGTGGGTGCACAATGCAGGGAATAGCAGCGGCAAAATGCAGAGTGAGAGATGAATGGCTGAGACATTTGCACTCAGGGGCTGGGGCACCCCTGTGAAGAGGGCGCCAGATATCACAGCAGCAGCTCTGGACACCGCCAACCTGTAAGCCGCTCCCCAGACAGAATTACATAACCATCCCCACCACAGAACAACCGATTTCCTCCCAAACTACACAGCCACCATGCAGTCTCCATCCCAGTGAATACAATAGTCCAGAAGAGAAGGCAGCCGCAGCGGGGGAGAATGACAGCACCAGATGACTCACATTCACCTATTGCGATCCAAGCAATAGAGGTCCCGTCATCCAGAGCCCATCTGTCTCCTCTAGAGTGCTGCCGCTCTGTTACTACTACTACTACTATTACTACTTCCTACTTCCTGTCTGATCTGAGAATCAGGAAGTTCAGAGCGAGCGGCTGCACTGTAGAATTGACAGGTGGGTTTCAGATGACGGGATCTCTATCGCTTGGATCATGGATAGGTGAGTGAGCGTTTGCCATCTGCTGCTATCACTCTTGCTGCATCTGTGGTTCTCTGTGGGAAGGGAGGGCGGAGTGGGCAGCGGCAGAGCGCACAGTAGCAGGAGGGGGACCTAGGAGGAGAGTCTGGCTCTGAAGACAATCAGCAGCGCACAGCATCATTTGACAAGACAAGACGAGACAAATAACATTTATATCGCGCTTTTCTCCTGGCGGACTTAAAGCGCCAGAGCTGCAGCCACTAGGACGCGCCCTATAGGCAGTAGCAGTGTTAGAGAGACTTGCCTAAGGTCTCCTACTGAATAGGTGCTGGCTTACTGAACAGGCAGAGCCGAGATTCGAACCCTGGTCTCCTGTGTCAGAGGCAGAGCCCTTAAAGGGACTCCGAGCAGTGCCTATGGGTATGCCTTTAAGCATACCCACAACTAATTAATTACATCCTCACACCTACCAGCATGATGTTTGTAATTATATCCCCCTGGGTTATATATATATATATATATATATATATATATATATATATATATATATATTTCATTGCATTGTGCTGAATCGAGCTGTCGTTCTGTGGCCGCAATTTCGATCGCGAAAATATCGAAAACTGAAAGGCATAAGGCGGCCGTTTATATATCATTGGAAAGAGGAGAAAGAGAGCTTTAAAATGATATGCATCTTTCCATAGTTACTGCACTGCTCAGAGTCCCTTTAACCATTATACCATCCAGCCACCGCTGACAGGATGGCGAGGGCTGGTTTATGTGCTGATGGGGCCCCTTTGACTCTGAATGGGGTCCCCAGGCGACTGCTTTTGTTGCCTGGTTGGTAATCCGGCCCTGGACAGCCACAGTCATGACTCAAAGGAAAATGCATTGTGGGACTTGTAGTTCCTTAACAGCTGGAGGGCCACGTTTGCCCATGCCTGGCCTAGCCAGTCTCCAGACCTTAATCCAATAGAAAATCTGTGCAGGGAGCTGAAGGTTCAAGTTGCCACGCATCAGCCTCAAAACCTTACTGACTTGGAGAGGACCTGTAAGGAGGAGTGGCCCAAAATCCCAAGATGTGTGGAAACCTGGTGGCCAACCACAAGAAACGTCTGACCTCTGTGATTGCCAACAAGTGTTTTGCCACAAAGCACTAAGACAGAGGTTCTCAAACTGGGTGCCGCGGCACCCTGGTGCGCCGTGAACTCATCCCAGGGGTGCCGCAGCTACCCTCCCAGTACTGTTCTAATCTTCTGCAGTACTTCAAAGTCCTGCTCTGCATTGTACTATCACAGACGCAGGCTGGCTGTGTCTGCGTGTAGAGCTAGCGAGAGAAGATCCCTACCCCGCCCCCTGTACTTTGTTTGACAGCACAGTGGGACGCAAGGGGGAGAGGATTTAATCTACATTGCCTGACTATCCGAGTATCCCCGCCTCCCCACGGAGAACAGCTAGTGATGCGAGGCGGGAGTGTACGAATTGGAATAGAGAGAGGATCTTCACCAGGCCAGGGACTGCAGAGACAAAGCATGTGCAACGTAGAATGTGTGTGACAAGTGAGATAATGCCTTCTCCTTCTCCTTACTGTCAGCCCACGCTGTCTGCCCTCCCCCCCACGTCCTCAGTACAACACAATTTCTGCCTGCTGCTCTGCTCCTAGCACCCTCACACTCTGCTCCTAGCACCCTCACACTCTGCTCCTAGCACCCCTCACCCTGCTCCTAGCACCCTCACACTCTGCTCCTAGCACCCTCACACTCTGCTCCACTCTGCTCCTAGCACCCTCACAATCTGCTCCTAGCACCCCCACACTCTGCTCCTAGCACCCTCACACTCTGCTCCACTCTGCTCCTAGCACCCTCACACTCTGCTCCTAGCACCCCTCACCCTGCTCCTAGCACCCTCACACTCTGCTCCTAGCACCCTCACACTCTGCTCCTAGCACCCTCACACTCTGCTCCTCTCTGCTCCTAGCACCCTCACAATCTGCTCCTAGCACCCCTCACCCTGCTCCTAGCACCCTCACACTCTGCTCCTAGCACCCTCACACTCGGCTCCACTCTGCTCCTAGCACCCTCACACTCTGCTCCTAGCACCCCTCACCCTGCTCCTAGCACCCTCACACTATGCTCCACTCTGCTCCTAGCACCCCTCACCCTGCTCTTTTCTCTCCAGCACCCTCAGTGCATTTCTTAGAGGGGAACTCCTAAGTATGTTTGAGGAACTATACCTCATTATTTTTGGTATTTGAAAGGGGAAGTGCTGCATAATTTTATCTATGAATTTTGGGGATAGTCTGCCTTATTATGCTTGGGGATTTAAAGCAGGACTCTCCCCTCTAAATCATCAAACATGATTACTCAGAGACCCTTCCATAAATCCCTAAGCATAATAAGGCAGAGTCCTCCTTTAACTTGCAAACATAAATCAGTCTGGAGGGTATGTTGCTTTCCTAAAGAAAGGCAGGGGTGTTAAAAGGAGGTAATCGTCTGCCTAAAAGGGGTTGTTGCCCATCTAAATGGGGCTACTGCCTACCTAAAGAGGTATGTTGCCTAACTAAAGGGGAACACTGACCACCTGGTAGGGACAAAGGGGGACACTAAAGGGGACCACTAGAGGTGTAACATGGATGAAGCCTATCTAAAGGGGGACATTTCCTAACTTAAGCTTTTCATTACCTACCTTAAGGGGGGACACTGCCTGCCTAACTGGGATGCTATGTAACTAGAGGGGGAATATTTCATATGGTGTTTGTAATACATATAGTTGGGCAATATTTAATGCAAAATATGGCAACCATAATTATTTTTGCTAAGGGGTGCCTTGAAAAAATTTCAGAGTCATCAAGGGTGCCTTGACCCGGAAAAGTTTGAGAACCACTGCACTAAGACATCTTTTGATAGAGGATTAAATACTTATTTCACTCATTACAAGGCACTTCCAGCTCTGACTTTGGGGTACTGGGTCTTTCAGGGTTCTTTTGTTGTTATTCTGTCTCCTCTCACAGCTACAATAAACCTACCATTACAATTATAGACTGGTCATTTCTTGGTCAGAGAGCAAATGAGCAAAATCAGCAGAGGATTAAATACGTCATTCCCTCAATGTATGAATTAATCAGTTATCACAAATTCTAACAAAACCAAAGTAACAAGACATTTCCATAATACAATAGCAATTTAGAATAGGTGTAGCATATAGTTAAAGTAAACTTGAACTCTAAACGTCTCTTTTCATATATAAAAAAAAATATGTTTCCTCCCTTCTGTGTAAACGGTTATCTCAGAAATGCCTAGAGGTAGAAATGAATTGTTTATACAGTCCGAAAAAGTGTCAGATGCAAGCAATATTTTTTAAATTGCATGGGAGTATGATGGCTGTCCCCAATTATAAAGACAATACATTCTGCAGCTACGGCCAACTAGGTAGAATGTCAGTGTGCGTCAGTCAAACAATGTACAACATGGCGGAGGTTTGCCTTAAAAGCCAAGCTCCTCGCAGAATTCTTTAAAAACTAAAGCCTGGTTACCTGTGAATAATCATAAGCTGTAATTTGGTCTCTCCCCGTGTCACCTGACTGCAATGGCAGATAAGCTAATCTGCAAGCAAAGGATAATAACAATATGTCTGATCCCATGAAAGCAGGAAATAGACACACTACAGATTAATTGCAGAAATTGTATTAGCTGTAACAAAGAAATGTTTTACTTTAAAGGTTATTAAGCAGTTGCGTATCTCTTAGAGCAGAGAGAAAGTTCTGAGTTTAGGTCAGCGTTAATCACAATACGTGTGTTTGTCTGTAATGGAATGCAGGCTTTTTAACTAATATTCCTCCCTGAACAAAGCAAACATTCACTGATAAAACTGAAGCTGTGCTTTAGTTATGAAAAACAAACGTTCTGCAGCTTTCTTCTGTAAACTGATTAAAAACCAAAAATAGCATGAGGCCCTGGAACTATACCAGTCCAGTGACATGGTTATCAGATTTGGTATCAAGTAGAGAGTACGGAGGTTTCACTCAGCTTTACCAACCCCGACTGTGGTGACATAGCCTTCCCTTCTCCTTGCAAAGCATCCATCCTGCCTACAGCTGATGGGCACAGAAGCTGTTTGGACACCCTTGGTCTAGTGGGAAATCAATAATACAGGTCCTTCTAAAAAAATTAGCATATTGTAATAAAGTTCATTATTTTCTGTAATGTACTGATAAACAGACTTTCATATATTTTAGATTCATTACACACAACTGAAGTAGTTCAAGCCTTTTATTGTTTTAATATTGATGATTTTTGCATACAGCTCATGAAAACCCAAAATTCCTATCTCAAAAAATTAGCATATCATGAAAAGGTTCTCTAAACGAGCTATTAACCTAATCATCTGAATCAACTAATTAACTCTAAACACCTGCAAAAGATTCCTGAGGCTTTTAAAAACTCCCAGCCTGGTTCATTACTCAAAACCGCAATCATGGGTAAGACTGCCGACCTGACTGCTGTCCAGAAGGCCATCATTGACACCCTCAAGCAAGAGGGTAAGACACAGAAAGACATTTCTGAACGCATAGGCTGTTCCCAGAGTGCTGTATCAAGGCACCTCAGTGGGAAGTCTATGGGAAGGAAAAAGTGTGGCAGAAAACGCTGCACAACGAGAAGAGGCGACCGGAACCTGAGGAAGATTGTGGAGAAGGACCGATTCCAGACCTTGGGGGACCTGCGGAAGCAGTGGACCGAGTCTGGAGTAGAAACATCCAGAGCCACCGTGTACAGGCGTGTGCAGGAAATGGGCTACAGGTGCCGCATTGCCCAGGTCAAGCCACTTTTGAACCAGAAACAGCGGCAGAAGCGCTTGACCTGGGCTACAGAGAAGCAGCACTGAACTGTTGCTCAGTGGTCCAAAGTACTTTTTTCGGATGAAAGCAACTTCTGCATGTCATTCGGAAATCGAGGTGCCAGAGTCTGGAGGAAGACTGGGGAGAGGGAAATGCCAAAATGCCTGAAGTCCAGTGTCAAGTACCCACAGTCAGTGATGGTCTGGGGTGCCATGTCAGCTGCTGGTGTTGGTCCACTGTGTTTTAACAAGGGCAGGGTCAATGCAGCTAGCTATCAGGAGATTTTGGAGCACTTCATGCTTCCATCTGCTGAAAAGCTTTATGGAGATGATTTCATTTTTCAGCACGACCTGGCAACTGCTCACAGTGCCAAAACCACTGGTAAATGGTTTACTGACCATGGTATTACTGTGCTCAATTGGGCTGCCAACTCTCCTGACCTGAACCCCATAGAGAATCTGTGGGATATTGTGAAGAGAAAGTTGAGAGACGCAAGACCCAACACTCTGGATAAGCTTAAGGCCGCTATCGAAGCATCCTGGGTCTCCATAACACCTGAGCAGTGCCACAGGCTGATTGCCTCCATGCCACGCCGCATTGAAGCAGTCATTTCTGCAAAAGTATTCCCGACCAAGTATTGAGTGCATAACTGAACATAATTATTTGAAGGTTTACTTTTTTTTGTTTTAAAAACACTTTTCTTTTATTGGTCGGATGAAATATGCTAATTTTTTGAGATAGGAATTTGGGGTTTTCATGAGCTGTATGCCAAAATCATCAATATTAAAACAATAAAAGGCTTGAACTACTTCAGTTGTGTGTAATTAATCTAAAATACGGTATTATGAAAGTCTAATGTTTATCAGTACATTACAGAAAATAATGAACTTTATCACAATATGCTAATTTTTTGAGAAGGACCTGTATGAGGCAAGGGTTTATGGTGCAGTTATCAGCGAAATACCCCCTCCCCAGCTAATGGGTTCTCTCTGTGACCAGCTCTTATAGCTGGGGGAATAGTACTGGTATCATTATCAGAAATGGGGCTTAGCTCTTTTTTTTTCAGTACCAGCTTCAGCACAGAAGATGCTAAATTATATAAAGGGACAATGTGACACCTCAAAGCAAAAAACTCCCCACCAAAGGTTGAGTTAACCACAACATAGTGTAAATTTCTTTTTGGATTTGTGACCCCTGCATTAAGAAGACTTTTTTTAGAACATAATAAGCTGAGCAGCTTGAAAAACAGTTTGACACTCAAAATGGCATGATGCTGTTGCTGCTTAAAGAGAGTCTGAAGCGTTACAAAATATCTGTTTTTACTTACAATTCTTATAGTGTAGTATGGTGGTAGCTGAAACGCCGCCATCCCGTGGCTGAATGATCCTTCTTTGCCCCCCAAATCCCCAGGGCAAAATCCGGGGATTGCTTCCTGTTTGAGGCAGAGTTTTCCGCTTTAGCTCTGCCTCTGCTGTGTCAATCGCTGCCTCTCCCTGCCCCTCTCAGTCTTCCTTCGCGGGGAGGAGGCGGAGATCCGTGCGCTGATTGACGCGCATGAGGCAGAGTTAGAGCGGATAGCTCTGCCTCCCCGGACAGCGAAATCCACGACCAAGAAAGTCATGGATTTCTGCCCCGGGGATTTGGGGGGAAAGAGGCATCTTTCTGGGATCATTCAGCCGTGGGATAGTGGCGTTTCAGCTACCACCATACTACACTATAAGAACTGTAAGTAAAAACAGATATTTTGTAACGCTTCAGACTCACAGTGCTTATTTATGGCTATTGTAGCCGATTTGTTTATACCATTCACTGCATTATTTGTATACTGGAAAATAATACCTCGGTTTCATAAAAAGAACATTATAAGGAAGTGCTAGTTCCAACATTTATTTGAAGCGTTATAACTCCAGACTGTATGAAGGTGTGGAACCACACAGCACACCACAAGGTAATCTCTATAGTATGACACCAAAGAAATGTATTTAAATTTCATGTGTAGATTATTACTGGGATCCTTGAACTCCATTTCTTTTTTTTTCTGTTATCTTGAGACTATGAAGAAGATGCGGTGAAATCTTCCAATAACCATGCAGAAAGAGCTGGCGGCCAGCCATGATCTCTTAACCTGGTAGAGTTACAGCCTGTCATCAGCAGGCAGCCACACAGAGCACGTAACTAACGTCCTTGGTCCCGAAAGGGTTAAGTGGTTATCAAAAGTGTTACAATCACCCCTTATCATTGCCTATCTGCAAACTGAAAAGAGGACCTTCACAGACACTTAAGAGCAGGCAAAATTGTTCCCCCTCAGCACAAATCATTGTCAGAAAGGCCCATCAACCTGTGTGCCATGATTAACTGAGAATACAAGCATTTGTCAATGGAAAGGCGAAAAGGAATGCTACAAGTGCTGCTGACGTATGCTAGCAGAGAACAATTAACATTACAACATGCTTTCTGACCTGTGCTTTCATCTGTCCTTCCAACATCTGGCAGTGTCTACAAGCACCTGCATGAGGTTTGTGTACTTTGAGGTTAGGAAAATGAATTACAAGTTCAAGGAGAAATATGCCTTAGGCAGTGGTTATCTCTCAGCTTTAGGTGGGATGGTTAGTGTTTTTAAGCTTAGAGGTGTCACAAGTGGTTTCTTTAGATATTTTGGGGAGTTCAACAGCAGAAATCTGGATGAGCACTAGGAGCAATGGACAGAATAAGCACTGAGTGCATCTGTGGTGGCACAATTATATCACCCTGAGGAAATGGCAAGCCCACTGCAGGAAATCCTGCAACAGCAGCAACCTTCAATACCGAAGTTTTATCTGCTGATTAAACACTAAAAAAATCATAAATCTAAAGTGCAGAACTTAAATAATTTACACATCACTAGTAAAAAAAAAATGTATTCAAATTCCTCTTTTTTTTCCCCTAAAGCTGGCCACTAACGGTCCAATTTGTAGCGAAAAATCGTTTGAGCGATCAGAAATTCTGATCGGACGAAAAATCGTTCACTACACCATCAACTAACCAATCATTGCTTCCTATCTATCACGACCACCAGGAAAATCCAAATTTTCGTTCGACGAAAATTCATTCGGGCGACATTTTTTTCACTCGTTCATAATCGATTGTGTCCACCAATGGAGATTATTTACAACCAATCCGATCAGAATTTCTGATCGCTCGAATGATTTTTCGCTAGAAATTGGACCATTAGTGGCCAGCTTAAAGAGAACCCGAGGTGGGTTTGAAGAATATTATCTGCATACAGAGGCTGGATCTGCCTATACAGCCCAGCCTCTGTTGCTATCCCAAACCCCCCTAAGGTCCCCCTGCACTCTGCAATCCCTCATAAATCACAGCCACGCTGCTGACAAACAGCTTGTCAGAGCTGGCTGTGTTTATCTCTATAGTGTCAGTTTGCTGCTCTCCCCGCCTCCTGCAGAACTCCAGTCCCGGCCTGCATCCCTTCCCTCCCTGCTGATTGGAGGGAAGGGAAAGGGGCAGGGACCGGAGCTATGCAGGAGGCGGGGGAGCAGCTGAGACTGACACTACAGATGTAAACACAGCCTCACAGCATGGCTGTGATTTATGAGGGATTGCAGAGTGCAGGGGGACCTTAGTGGGGTTTGGGATAGCAACAGAGGCTGGGCTGTATAGGCAGATCCAGCCTCTGTATGCAGATAACATTCTTTAAACACACCTCGGGTTCTCTTTAAGGCTGTGATGCATAGTCACACACTGAGTGTCTAAGGGCCTAATTCAGTATTACTCAGCTAGCAACAGAAAAAAACATGCAACATTTTTACACAATAAATTTTACCTGAAAATGATTGCATGCACCAGGCATGGAAAAAAGGGCCAAAAAACCCACCACCACACGACAAAAAAAATAGTCCTTAACTGTCAGTAATGGTTTGATAAAAATTAAGTTACTTATCTCATCTGGGAGGTGTATTTTAAATAGCAAAAATGGCAGACATGTTTTTCTCCTGCTCCATTTCAATGAAAAGGAATCTTTCATGTTAGGATGAAGTCTTTTGCACCATAATATACAGACCATGTGGCTGGTATTGTTAAGTGATGAAACAGAATGTTTGGGGATGAAGAATTAGCAAGCTACTGTATATTCATTTTATCTACTATTTTGTTTATCGTTGTCGTACCTGCCCCCTTTTTTGCTCTGCTTTAATTTTGCATAGAAGTCATTTTAGCAAACAAAAAAGTATAAATATGATGATTGGTTCTTATTAAAATAGAATATACCTATTTCTTTAGTACAAAAAACAAATTAACAAAACAAATAAAGAAGATACACATCTATCTGCTACAGGCCTGACAAGAGACTGACAACATTGAAGATAGGTTGCTGGCACCATGTCACTAGCAGGAAAAACGATCTCACTAGAGTGTTTTATGCTGTAGTAGTCCATTGTAGGACTATGATCTCCTAAATGACAGAGGCCTGAATGCCAGAGGGAGTCCCAGAACACAAAGCAACTGCACAGCCCTATATAGCAATATTCTAGTGTAAACAATCTACTATGAACATCATGGAGGTTCCAGGTTAGACATAGCACAAGAAAAAAAACTAATAATAGTACACTAAATAAAATCTTTTCTGGAGGTTAATTCACACTAGCCAAGAAGAGAAGCAATTCTACTATAACTTGTCATAGTCAAAACACCCAACATGCTTCAGAATTGATTCCAAATGTGTCAGTATAAAAATTTTTCAGATTGTTGATTTTAACAATTATTCAATAATATGATCAATAATATATAACAGCTGAATTAAACTTCTCTTGCTTGATAAATCTTCATAGATGTTGTAACGTTTGATAGAAATGTCTGAATGGGCATGGTTACAAAAAAAAATAAAAATAATACAATAGGCTTACAAAATAGATTGCAATAAAGTATTGTTATAATGGCCACCTTTAGGACTGCTTCCTGCACTATTGCTTACACTAATATTTATATGCCGTTTGCCCATCTCGGTATTCATTCCCTGTTAACTCCTTCATTCAGGTGCTTTTATGGCATTTTTACATGTGCTCGCAATGAAATTATGTTTTGTGTTGCAGATAGATGAAATATGCAATGTGACATAATAGTTCCTGGGCACTGCCAGAGAAAGTGCTCCTTTGCTACCTGCGCCCTCCGTATTTCGCTAGCCAGTCTGTTCTGCCATGGATTGGCTGAAGAGCAGGAGGTGGTCTTGGTGAGATCACGGGAGAACTCTTGGATGAAGAGCTGAAAGCAGACTGTCCTAGGTGCAAGCCGGATTTCAGAGATCCCAAATCTAGAAGCACAGATAATACAAACAGAACGGTATAAATACAGTTCAGGCCAATATTTATAACCCCCCAACATTCAATCAGCATAAAAAAGACTCCAGGGAACAGGGCACCTGGACACAAGAGGTACTACTGTTAAGGCGTCCATACATCTGAAAATCGGTGCCGCCAACAGCATGCCCGATCTGTATAGATAATGCTGGACCGGCACACTCGATAGAGTGCACGGTAATGGCGTGCGATACCAGTACTAGCGATGAACACAAGGGAACCCCTGGCACTACCCCCCCCCCCCCCCTCCTCCCCAGTGTAAAACACGGCCGGTGCATTAATACTTTACCTGTCTGCCACTAGCATCCTCATACACGCGCCCCACGCTCAGCCAGGAGTTACCTTAGTCAGTCAGTGATCAAGTAACTAGTACCTGATCATCATCCAACTATCACCCACAAACTTTACATCAGATACATTGGCAGGCTGCTTTGCATTGGCACTTCACTTGCTTCCTTGCATTGGCAGCCACTACTCTGTGCAAGCCCTAGCAGCCCTAGTGCAGTGTGAGACATGTGGGAGCAGAGTTTTTCTCTGCCAGCAGAGGTGCCAGAGACACACCATGAAAGCACCAGGGAGTTGGGGCAAAGCGCCAGCTGACAGCATCAGCTCAAAGCACCTGTCAGACCAGGGGTGCAGCTGTTTTTGTGGCCCCAAGCGGACTGTAGTAAGTGCGAAAAATGGGTGTGGCTATCCCGCATAAGTGGGCGTGGCCATGACATGTGGGTGGAGCGGGAGGGCGGATTGGGCGGGGCTGTTTGCGGGGAAAAATGGATGTGGGGGTGATTGAGGCGCGCGTAGCGCGCCGCGCCGAAAGATGGGCGTGGCCATGACGTTGTATGGGCGGAGCTTAACCGTAGCACAGCAAATATAGCCAACTATGACCATTAAATAATAAATGCAGCAACAGTTACCCCAGACACCAGAAAATAAAAACGCAATTTGTGCAACATTTCAACAGAAAACAAACAGAATTTGGGCCACATTTCAGCAGAAATCAAACGCAATTTGGGCACATTTTCAGCAGAAATCAAACGCAATTAGGGCACATTTTCAGCAGAAATCAAATGCAATTAGGGCACATTTTCAGCAGAAATCAAACGCAATTTGGGCCACATTTTCAGCAGAAATCAAACGCAATTTGGGCCACATTTCAGCAGAAATCAAACGCAATTTGGGCACATTTTCAGCAGAAATCAAACACAATTTGGGCCACATTTCAGCAGAAATCAAACGCAATTTGGGCACATTTTCAGCAGAAATCAAACACAATTTGGGCACATTTTCAGCAGAAATCAAACGCAATTAGGGCACATTTTCAGCAGAAATCAAATGCAATTAGGGCACATTTTCAGCAGAAATCAAACGCAATTTGGGCCACATTTCAGCAGAAATCAAACGCAATTTGGGCACATTTTCAGCAGAAATCAAACACAATTTGGGCACATTTTCAGCAGAAATCAAACGCAATTAGGGCACATTTTCAGCAGAAATCAAACGCAATTAGGGCACATTTTCAGCAGAAATCAAACGCAATTAGGACACAGTTCAGCAGAAATCAAACGCAATTAGGACACAGTTCAGCAGAAATCAAACGCAATTAGGGCAACCTTTTCAGCAGAAATCAAACGCAATTCGGGCACAGTTCAGCAGAAATCAAACGCAATTAGGGCACATTTTCATCAGATATCAAACTCAATTAGGGCACATTTTCTGCAGATAAACGCAATTAGGGCACATTTTCTGCAGATAAACGCAATTAGAGCTGCAAAAAGAAAAGAATTTACTTACCTGACACTGGCAGAAGTCTTCTCTCCCAGTCTCCTCTCCTGGCCGGCTCCTCAGGCGCGCAGTTCCCACGGAGCTCCCTCCCTCCTCCAATCTCCCGCGCTGATTGAATGCAGGGCTACGGGAAGATGGCCACCCAAAGCCCTGTACTGGAGACATAAATAGTCTCCAGAGCAGGGCTTCGGCGGCGGCCATCTTCCCGTAGCCCTGCTCTGCCAGCCCCGCGGGGCTGCGGGAAAACAGTGATGTCACGTCGACGTCACGGAGCCGCCGAGGCCCCTAAGATCTTGAGGCCCCAAGCGGCCGCTTGGTTTGCTTTATGCCTCGCGGCTTCTCTGTGTCAGACGTGCCAGCAAGGTACAGATACATGCCTTCCCGCCGCCCCCCCCCCCCCAGTTCTTTGAGAAAATCCAGTGACTGGCTGAAACATGTAGGTGGGGAGGAGGGGAAACTGGGCGGACCTCAGGACTCACATATGAAAGCACCAGCTTGTCCAGAATGTGTGTGCGGCTGCATATCACACGATCAGCCTACAGGATCCCATCATGGGTAGACACGCCACATGGGTTAAGGCTATTTGTAGGGGATCAGCTGGGCTACTTGTATTTGTAGTCTAATAGCAGACATGCTCGGATAGGACTAAGTAACATCTTATATACAACACGAGACGGGATGCATAGTAAAAGATACCGGCACTATAGTGATGTGATGCCAGTGAGAAGAAGTAGCAGTATATAAGATGAAGGTAATATATGGTGTAGTGCTTAGTCTCCTTTACAGAAGTGAAGGAGAAAGCGTAGCAGTACAGCGTAACAAATAGGTTGCTAGGTAACCGCTATGGCAAACATCGCGAGAATAGGAGCTGCGCTCTAAGGAGATTTGCATTCAACACAGCTTATAGCGTCTGGGTCTGCCGCTGGCCGTCAAGCCCCTGATGAGTCATCCTGACGAAACCGGTAGGGCGTGGCCTCAAGCGGCAGACAAACAGATGCTAGGAGATCAGCGGTGAGGACGTCCTGGGAATTTTTTATATGCGCATATGGTTTTACTAAATGTGAGTGGAATTTTAACCTTTTATTGAACAATAAAAACAGAGTTACTCTATGCAAGCTATGTGTCAGTCCTACAGGTTCAATTAAGATTGTTACAAAGACAAATTTCTCCGACATCCTAAGAGCTTGTTTGCTGGTCCGGGCAAGGTCAGCAGATCCATCTGGTGAGCATGCAGGCTTTCTATTACTAGGTGGTGGAGGCCAGAGCACGAGCACAGAGTGTGGGGTGCGCTCACTTGAGAGGGTGCACTTATTTTCGCACAAATAGGGTTAATACATTGTTGGAGTGTGATACTGTTTTACGCTATGAGGATTGCACTTTCTCTTTCCTGAGGAACAAGCTGAGGAGAGTCGAATGCTGTTAAGGAGCAAGGTTCGAGTGGAGACATACATGTGAGAGCTGCTGGTCCATATTAGATCAGCATATCGATCTGGTGAGCATGTATTCCTTCTACTGTGATCAGTGAAGCTTGGAGCACGGGTGCGAGGAGTGGGGTGCACTCATTGTGGTGGGGGTGCACTCACTTTTGCACGCATGAAAGTTTAGTGGTTCTGAGTGGGTTGCAGTATTAAGCTATGTTATATCATATTTTTTTCTGAGGAACAAGGGCAAGCATGGTCGTGGTCCTGTAAGGAGATCTACAGGAGTGGAATTCACCGGAGATGCCAGTATAGCTGATCTGTGACAAATCAGCCTTTGAATGTTGGTGAGAGTACCCATTTGGTTCTAGAGATTGAAGATTTATAAACAGTGGAACTTCATGTGGAAAAGAACTTTTTTAGACTGTGTGTTATGAGCGCTGTATGGACATTCCAATTTAGTTAAGTTAAGGGGATAGGTACCCCTAGTCTGTAGAGCGATCCACCTAAGTGCATCTGTGGCAATTAAATATCTGGGGATTGAATGTTGTACAACTGAGGAGCGCCCAAACCACTTTTGTTTTATAGACACGCCACATCTCTGGATGCCTAAGAAGGGATTAGCTACATATCCGGGAAAGGAAGGAGTGGTTGGATCTGTGTTTGTCAACTGGTCATATGTTCACACACTGTCATGCAGCATCTTGCCAATCAGCTGAGACTTAATGCTGGCCAGCAGGTATGCATGTGTTTTGTGTGTGTGCTGACTGGGACCGGTCCATCTAGTTGGGCTAATGAGGATGTTGAGGTCCTCTTGATTCACACTTTTGGAGACCTGGAGTTACCCTCCACAGTATACCCTGTAAACTTGAATAATCTTTAATAAATATGCCATTTTAAACACAGTTTTGAGCACCAAACGCTTTATTTTTGTATGGTTGATCTGACTGCATAAACGGTTTGCTACTGCGTCACGCAGTTTTGTGTAGGCATAGTTAAAGTACTTCTGACCTGGTTCTCTCTCTCCCCTTCTACTTTAATATTGTTTAATTACTGGTGCTGTGACTAGCACACAGCACCACCCTCCCCCCTCCTGTGCCTTCTGTAGTCCCCATTCTGTTCAATCATAATCTTCGACTGAGGCAGAACGTCGATTATGTGCGGGGAGGAAGTGACAGTTCTTCCTCCCCTCTGCTCATTTATAATTCATCCCCCTCCGCCTGCCGCTATAGTTCCCCTTATGATATACTGCACACAGCGTGCAGGGGAGATGCACTGAGAGCGATCGTGTGGTATTTGAGGTCGGAAGGATCACGCTGTGTGCAGTATATCATAAGGGGAATTGTAGCGCCAGGTGGAGCGGGATGAATTATAAATGAGCAGAGGGGAGGAAGAACTGTCACTTCCTCCCGCGCACATATTTTAGGACTGAACGCTGGACGTGGGATGATGGTGCTGTGTGCTAGTCACACAGCACCAGTAATAAAACATTTTAAAAGTATGAGGACCATGTACCAGGTCAGGAGAACTTTAAGGGTATTATGCACACATACATATATACAGTGGGGTACGAAAGTTTGGGCAACCTTGTTAATCATCATGATTTTCCTGTATAAATCATTGGTTGTTTCAATAAAAAATGTCACAGTGATATTTGAGAACTGGAATAAAGTTTATTGGATTTACAGAAAGTGTGCAATAATTGTGTAAACAAAATTAGGCAGGTGCATACATTTGGGCACCACAAAACATAAATGAAATCAATATTTAGTAGATCCTCCTTTTGCAGAAATTACAGCCTCTAAACGCTTCCTGCAGGTTCCAATGAGAGTCTGGATTCTGGTTGAAGGTATTTTGGATCATTCCTCTTTATAAAACATCTCAGGTTTGATGGCTTCTGAGTATGGACAGCTCTCTTTAACTCACACCACAGATTTTCAATTATATTCAGGTCTGGGGACTAAGATGGTCATTCCAGAATGTTGTACTTGTTTCTCTGCATGAATGCCTTAGTGGATTTTGAGCAGTGTTTAGAGCCGTTGTCTTGTTTAAAGATCCAGCCCTGGCGCAGCTTCAGCTTTGCCACTGATTCCTGGACATTGGTTTCCAGAATCTGCTGATACTGAGTGGAATCAATGCGTCCCTCAACTTTGGCAAGATTCCCAGTCCCTGCACTGGCCACACAGCCCCACAGCATGATTGAACCACTACCATATTTTACTGTAGGTAGCAGGTGTTTTTCTTGGAATGCTGTGTTGTTTTTCCTCCATGCATAACGCCCCAATAACTTAATTGTATTTTCATCAGTCCACAGCACCTTATTCCAAAATGAAGCTGGCTAGTCCAAATGTGCTCTAGCATACCTCAAGCGTCTCTGTTTGTGCTGTGGGGGGAAAAAAGCTTCCTCTGCATCACTCTCGCATACAGCATCTCCTTGTGTAAAGTGCGCCAATGGTTGAACGATGCAAAGTGACTCCATCTGCAGCAAGATGACGTTGTAGGCCTTCGGTGCTGGTCTGTGGCTTGACTCTGACTGTTCTCACCATTCGTCGCTTCTGTTTATCCGAGATTTTTCTTGGTCTGCCACTTCGAGCCTTAACTTGAACTGAGCCTGTGGTCTTCCATTTCCTCAATATGTCCCTAACTGTGGAAACAAACAGCTGAAATCTCTGAGACAGCTTTCTGTATCCTTCCCCTAAACGATGATGGTGAACAATCTTTGTCTTCAGGTAATTTGAAAGTTGTTTTGAGACCCCCATGTTGCTACTCTTCAGAGAACATTTAAAGAGGAGGGAAACTTAAAACTGACCCCCTTAAATAGTCTTTCTCATAATTGGATTCACCTGTGTATGTAGGTCAAGGGTCACTGAGCTTACCAAGCCAATTTGAGTTCCAATAATTAGATCTAAAGGTTTTGGAAGCAATATAATGACCACAGTGCCCAAATTTATGCACCTGCCAAATTTTATTTAAATAATTATTGCACACTTTCTGTAAATCCAATAAACTTCAGTTCATGTCTCAAATACCACTGTGTGAGTGTCCTATATGATATATTTAACTGACATTTTTTATCGTAACAACCAACGATTTATACAGTAAAATCATGACGATTGACAAGGTTGCCCAAACTTTCGCACCCCACTGTGTGTGCGCGTGTGTATATATGTATATATATATGTATATATATATATATATATATATATATATATATATATATATATATACACACACACTGTATTTTTTGCACATTATGCATAACGCATTAAAGGAAATGCATAGTGATGTGTGTCTATTGTGTCACTCATGACAGAAATAAAATTTCTGTAAAATGTTCCTTAGCACGGACCAACAGTGATAATCTGGATGGAGTTTTAATACCAAGCTTTTGTACAATGTATATAGGGATGTAATCTGCATCTTACCGCGTTCCCCTACCTTGTAAATAAGCCCTGGTGTGACCTTTTCTGTATTTTTCCAGATGCTCCAAATATAAGCCCTATCCCAAACATAAGCCCTAGTTAGCCTTCATAGTACGATTCATTAGAGTGTTACTGCTGCTTCTAAACTGCCAGAAGACTTGTGAGGAGTGACATCAACTGAACCGCCAAATACCAGGTCTCTGTGTGTCAGATATTTTGTGAAATGTTCTGCTTTTTCATCCCATTCCATGTACATATCCAGAATCTACATGAATATTATTTTACAGAACTGCTATAGACAAAAAGAGAGGGATACAATTTTCCTTTTCTTGGTGAAGGTTCTGTCCTGCTGCACAATGATTTGTAGATTGCCTGGATATAATTTGAATAAATGTTGTATTTTTCTTGTTCAAGAATACAGAGTTTTACACTATTGGGATAGACATTACAGGAAATATGCCTTAACCACTTTACCGAGTCCCTCGACACCATTTTTAGATAGTCCTGCATTCCCGATGGGTTTACAAGGCACAAATATTTTACATCTCTTTAAGGAGTACTGTAGAGGGGTCGGGGGAAAAAAAGAGTTGAACTTACCCGGGGCTTCTATTGGGTCCCCTGCAGACGTCCAGTGCCCGCGCATTCACTCACTGATGCTCCAGTCCCTGCCTCCGGTTCAATTCTGGAATTTCTGATTTTAAAGTCGGAAAACCACTGAGCTTGCGCGGCCGTGTCCTTGCTCCCACTGACGTCACCAGGAGCTTACTGCGCAGGCGTAGACCACACTGGGCCTGTGCAATGCACTCCTGGTGACGTCAGCAGAAGCTAGGACATGTGCAGTGCTTTTCCGACTTTTAAGTCGGAAACTCTAGAAGTGAACTGGAGGATCGGTGAGTGGCTGCGTGGGCACAGGACGTCTGCAGGGGACCATTACAAGCCCCAGGTAAGTTCAACTCTTTTTCTCCTTACAGTATTCCTTTAAGATCATACTGGCCGCAACTTAAACATTTAGGCAGGGATGGCCTACCAACACATCCCCCCAATGATGCCGCAACTAAACAAACCCCTAAATTGACCTGGATCTTCAAAAAACATCTTAGTAGCCTTGATAAAGCTCAAATATAACGCCCAAGTACCAAGGGAGACTATCACACACTGCCTTACAGATTTCAAACTATTATGTACAGCCACAGAACCTTTGCAACATACAATTTTCAGGGTCTATCAAGTGCTATTATCCTCCCTAACAAGTGGAGCTACAACGCTTCTGATCTCAGAAGGGGATTAGGATTTGCAAATCATCCATCAATATGGAGTCCTGGGAGAAAATTTGCACATTAACATGCAAACTCTTTCTAGCTTGTGTAGCCAGGAACGTAACTAAATCTTAAAGGACAACTGACGTGAGAAGAATATAGAGGCTGCAATATGTATTTTCTTTTAATCCTGGCAGCCCTGCTGGTCTGTTTGGCTGCAAAAGTGTCTGAATCACGCCATAAACAAGCATGCAGTTAATCTTGTCAGATTTAACAATAATGTCAGAAACACCTGATCTGCTGCATGCTTGTTCAGGTACTATGGCTAAAAGTATTAGAGGCAGAGGATCAGTAGGACAGCCAGGCAACTGGTATTGTTTAAAAGGAAATAAATATGGCAGCTTCCATATACCTCTCGCTTCAGCAGTCCTTTAACAAGGATGGTATCATTACCCAACCTTGTTACATCAATTTTCCCCAGAGATTTCAGAAGTGTGATGGAAATGTGACAAATCACAAGGAACATATTAACATATGTGGTGGGCAGGGCCGTATCTCTTAAAAGGTACCTGTGGGCCGGTGCCATGGGCGGGCCCTCGGGGGGGGGGCACCTATTGCCCATGTAATTTTTTATTATTATTTTTTTTTATTATTTAAAATTTTTTATTAGGATTTTTTTTTTGGGGGGGGGGGGAGCGGCGGAGAACGCACACACACATGGAGGGGAACTCGCTACCCCCCTCCAGCAGAGTGGTAGCGGCCAGGGACGTGAGCCTAAACTCTGCAGAGAACATCCTCCGGCGCCTGAATGTGGTAAGTGTGTTCGCCGTCCGCCCACTCGCTGCCACTCTGCACTGACTGACTGAGGGGGCAAGCTTGGAAGGGTGAGCGGGAGCCCCAGGTGAGGGGGGGAGACATCCCCCCTTCCCCGCTGCTGTGTGTGCCCGCTCCCTCGTCCAGAATACCTAAACTGGGGGACACCTATATACCTACTTCCCAAACTGGGGGACACCTATATACCTACTTCCCAAACTGGGGGACACCTATATACCTACTACCTAAACTGGGGGACACCTATATACCTACTACCTAAACTGGGGGACACCTATATACCTACTACCTAAACTGGAGGACACCTATATACCTACTACCTAACTGGAGACACCTATATACCTACTACCTAACTGGGGGGACACCTATATGCCTACTACCTAACTGGGGGACACCTATATACCTACTACCTAACTGGGGGACATCTATATACCTACTACCTAAACTGGGGGACACCTATATACCTACTACCTAACTGGGGACACCTATATACCTACTACCTAACTGGGGGACATCTATATACCTACTACCTAAACTGGGGGACACCTATATACCTACTACCTAACTGGGGACACCTATATACCTACTACCTAACTGGGGGACATCTATATACCTACTACCTAAACTGGGGGACACCTATATACCTACTACCTAACTGGAGACACCTATATACCTACTACCTAACTGGGGGGACACCTATATAACTACTACCTAACTGGGGACACCTACATACCTACTACCTAACTGGGGACACCTATATACCTACTACCTAACTGGGGGGACACCTATATACCTACTACCTAACTGGGGGACACCTATATGCCTACTACCTAACTGAGGGGGACACCTATATGCCTACTACCTAACTGGGGGACAACTATATACCTACTACCTAACTGGGGGGACACCTATATACCTACTACCTAACTGGGGGGACACCTATATACCTACTACCTAACTGAGGGGACACCTATATACCTACTACCTAACTGGAGGGACACCTATATACCTACTACCTAACTGGGGGGACACCTATATGCCTACTACCTAACTAGGGGACACCTATATACCTACTACCTAACTGGGGACACCTATATGCCGACTACCTAACTGGGGGACACCTATATACCTACTACCTAACTGGGGGGACACCTATATACCTACTACCTAACTGGGGGGACACCTATAGACCTACTACCTAACTGGGGGGGGGGGGACACCTATAGACCTACTACCTAACTGACGGGACACCTATATGCCTACTACCTAACTGGGGGACACCTATATACCTACTTCCCAAACTGGGGGATACCTATATACCTATTACCTAAACTGGGGGACACCTATATACCTACTACCTAAACTGGGGGACACCTATATACCTACTACCTAACTGGAGACACCTATATACCTACTACCTAACTGGGGGGGGGGGGCACCTATATGCCTACTACCTAACTGGGGGACACCTATATACCTACTACCTAACTGGGGACACCTATATACCTACTACCTAACTGGGGACACCTATATACCTACTACCTAACTGGGGGGGACACCTATATACCTACTACCTAACTGGGGGGACACCTATATACCTACTACCTAACTGGGGGACACCTATATGCCTACTACCTAACTGGGGGGACACCTATATGCCTACTACCTAACTGGGGGACACCTATATGCCTACTACCTAACTGGGGACACCTATATACCTACCATCTAACTGGGGGGACACCTATATACATACTACCTAACTGGGGGGACACCTATATACATACTACCTAACTGGGGACACACCTATATACCTACTACCTAACTGGGGACACCTATATACCTACTACCTAACTGGGGATACCTATATACCTACTACCTAACTGGGGGACACCTATATACCTACTACTTAACTGGGGACACCTATATACCTACTACCTAACTAGGGGGACACCTATATACCTACTACCTAACTAGGGGGACACCTATATACCTACTACCTAACTGGGGGGACACCTATATACCAACTACCTAACTGGGGGGGACACCTATATACCTACTACCTAACTGGGGGACACCTATATACCTACTACCTAACTGGAGACACCTATACACCTACTACCTAACTGGGGACACCTATATACCAACTACCTAACTGGGGGGACACCTATATACCTACTACCTAAACTGGGGGACACCTATATACCTACTACCTAAACTGGGGGACACCTATATACCTACTACCTAAACTGGAGGACACCTATATACCTACTACCTAACTGGAGACACCTATATACCTACTACCTAACTGGGGGGACACCTATATGCCTACTACCTAACTGGGGGACACCTATATACCTACTACCTAACTGGGGACACCTATATACCTACTACCTAACTGGGGGACATCTATATACCTACTACCTAAACTGGGGGACACCTATATACCTACTACCTAACTGGGGACACCTATATACCTACTACCTAACTGGGGGACATCTATATACCTACTACCTAAACTGGGGGACACCTATATACCTACTACCTAACTGGGGACACCTATATACCTACTACCTAACTGGGGGACATCTATATACCTACTACCTAAACTGGGGGACACCTATATACCTACTACCTAACTGGAGACACCTATATACCTACTACCTAACTGGGGGGACACCTATATACCTACTACCTAACTGGTGGGACACCTATATAACTACTACCTAACTGGGGACACCTACATACCTACTACCTAACTGGGGACACCTATATACCTACTACCTAACTGGGGGGACACCTATATACCTACTACCTAACTGGGGGACACCTATATGCCTACTACCTAACTGAGGGGGACACCTATATGCCTACTACCTAACTGGGGGACAACTATATACCTACTACCTAACTGGGGGGACACCTATATACCTACTACCTAACTGGGGGGACACCTATATACCTACTACCTAACTGAGGGGACACCTATATACCTACTACCTAACTGGAGGGACACCTATATACCTACTACCTAACTGGGGGGACACCTATATGCCTACTACCTAACTGGGGGACACCTATATACCTACTACCTAACTGGGGACACCTATATGCCGACTACCTAACTGGGGGACACCTATATACCTACTACCTAACTGGGGGGACACCTATATACCTACTACCTAACTGGGGGGACACCTATAGACCTACTACCTAACTGGGGGGGGGACACCTATAGACCTACTACCTAACTGACGGGACACCTATATGCCTACTACCTAACTGGGGGACACCTATATACCTACTTCCCAAACTGGGGGATACCTATATACCTACTACCTAACTGGGGGACATCTATATACCTACTACCTAAACTGGGGGACACCTATATACCTACTACCTAACTGGGGACACCTATATACCTACTACCTAACTGGGGGACATCTATATACCTACTACCTAAACTGGGGGACACCTATATACCTACTACCTAACTGGGGACACCTATATACCTACTACCTAACTGGGGGACATCTATATACCTACTACCTAAACTGGGGGACACCTATATACCTACTACCTAACTGGAGACACCTATATACCTACTACCTAACTGGGGGGACACCTATATACCTACTACCTAACTGGTGGGACACCTATATAACTACTACCTAACTGGGGACACCTACATACCTACTACCTAACTGGGGACACCTATATACCTACTACCTAACTGGGGGGACACCTATATACCTACTACCTAACTGGGGGACACCTATATGCCTACTACCTAACTGAGGGGGACACCTATATGCCTACTACCTAACTGGGGGACAACTATATACCTACTACCTAACTGGGGGGACACCTATATACCTACTACCTAACTGGGGGGACACCTATATACCTACTACCTAACTGAGGGGACACCTATATACCTACTACCTAACTGGAGGGACACCTATATACCTACTACCTAACTGGGGGGACACCTATATGCCTACTACCTAACTGGGGGACACCTATATACCTACTACCTAACTGGGGACACCTATATGCCGACTACCTAACTGGGGGACACCTATATACCTACTACCTAACTGGGGGGACACCTATATACCTACTACCTAACTGGGGGGACACCTATAGACCTACTACCTAACTGGGGGGGGACACCTATAGACCTACTACCTAACTGACGGGACACCTATATGCCTACTACCTAACTGGGGGACACCTATATACCTACTTCCCAAACTGGGGGATACCTATATACCTATTACCTAAACTGGGGGACACCTATATACCTACTACCTAAACTGGGGGACACCTATATACCTACTACCTAACTGGAGACACCTATATACCTACTACCTAACTGGGGGGGGGGGGCACCTATATGCCTACTACCTAACTGGGGGACACCTATATACCTACTACCTAACTGGGGACACCTATATACCTACTACCTAACTGGGGACACCTATATACCTACTACCTAACTGGGGGGGACACCTATATACCTACTACCTAACTGGGGGACACCTATATACCTACTACCTAACTGGAGACACCTATACACCTACTACCTAACTGGGGACACCTATATACCAACTACCTAACTGGGGGGACACCTATATACCTACTACCTAACTGGGGGGGACACCTATATACCTACTACCTAAACTGGGGGACACCTATAGACCTACTACATAAACTGGGGGATACCTATTATTTTCTGCTGAAATGCTGCCCACGTTGCGATTATTTTATGGTGAAATGATGCCCATATTGCGATTAATTTCTGCTGAAATGCTGCACACATTGCGATAATTTTATGGTGTTATGCTGCCCACTGTGTGATTTATTTTCTGGTGAATTGCTGCACACATTGCGATTATTTGCTGCTGAAATGCTGCACACATTGCGATTGTTGTATGGTGAAATGATGCCCACATTGCGATCAATTTCTGCTGAAATGCTGCACACATTGTGATTATTTTCTGCTGAAATGCTGCCCACTGTACGATTATTTTATGGTGAAATGATGCCTACGTTGCGATTATTTTATGGTGAAATGATGCCCACGTTGCGATTATTTTCTGCTGAAATGCTGCCAATGTTGCGATTATTTTACGGTACTTGTTATTTATTTATATAGCGCCAACATATTACGCAGCGCTGTACAGAATATTTATTGTCTTGTCACTAACTGTCCCTCAGAGGGGCTCACAATCTGATCCCTACCATAGTCATATGTGTATGTATAAATCGTAGTCTTGGGCCAATTTTTAGGGGGAAGCCAATTAACTTATCTGTATCGTATGTTATTGGGATGTGGGAGGAAACTGGAGTGCCTGGAGGAAACCCACGCAGACACGGGAAGAACATACAAACTCCTTGCAGATGTTGACCTGGCTGGGATTCGAACCGGGAACCCAGTGCTGCAAGGCGAGAGTGCTAACCACTACGACACCATGCTGCCATACTACTGTACTATATTGTACTGCCATCTTCAGCAGTATTTCACAGAGTACGTAGTCATGTCACTGACTGTCCTCTGAGGAGCTCAGTCACAATCTAATCCTGCCATAATCTAATGTCCTACCATATTATTATTATTATTATTATTATGTATTTATATAGCACTGGCATCTTCTGCAGCACTTTACAGAATACATAGTCATGTTACTGACTTCTCTCAGAGGAGTTCACAATGTAATACCTACCACTATTTTGTGCGAGAGAACACTGGCTAATGTGCGTTTTGTTTTTTTTTGTTGGGGGAGGGGGGGGGGGGGGGCGGACATTTCCTACTTGCTTTTTTAGGGTCACTTTACTCATATCCGGGGAGAAAACACGGCCCCACCAACTTTGGGTGGCACTCTTACTAAGAAATGTTAATTGGTCACACCCACTGTATGTTATGGACACGCACACTGCATTCTGTGGCCACACCCATTTTTGGCCTCCGGGGGGGGGGGCGTCATTGGTTTGTGGTGCCTAGGGGAGCCCAAACACTAAATACAGCCCTGGTGGTGGGAGTGCAAAATCATCCAACCAGTCTGGAGCCTGGCCTTTGCTGTATATTTCAAGGTTTCAGGCAAACAGCATTTTCTTGATCTGTATTTGTACTACCCACCTATATATTACCTCTGCATTCTGCATTTAAAGTTATACTGAATATCTTGCAAATGTCTGTACCATTTATTTATTAAAGTATTTATATGGCGCTGACATATTACGCAGCACACCGGTTGGGAACCACTGGTATAAGCTATCAAGATAGTGAGGGGAGCTAATAGGCGCTGCTACTAACTGTCCTGCTGCTACCTCTAAAGGTGGGACTGCCCCCTACCCACCCAAAGCTGAGTACTAAAAACAATAATATTGAGGAGCGCTGGAGATAAAAATTGTGAACACTTTATTTTGTTTTATACTGTAATACAGATTGATTAAAAAGATTATAAAAGTGGATTTTTGCGGCTTTTTTTTTTTAATATTTTTTTATTGGTGCACACTTTTTTCATTCATTTTTTATAGCGGACACCAGAACGCTCTGAAGAGTGTGTATGTAGTGTGTGCATGTTGGTGCAAAGCATGTGCATAGATGACAACATAAGAAAGGAGATTTTCTAATCTTTTTAAATCAATCTGTATTACAGTATAAAACAAAATAAAGTGTTCACAATTTTTATCTCCAGCGTGCCTCAATCAGGGTTGCTCGGGTAGTACTTTTTAATACTCGCCCGGATCCGGGTACCCAGATATCTGGATCCGACCTTGCGGATACCCGAGTGAAATCGGGTATCCGACCAAATTAGCCGCGGGTACCCGACCTATTCGGGTATCTGGATAGAAAAACTGGAAGTGCCCTTTAAATAGCTTTAAAAAGGGTTGGGGGTTGAGTGTTGTGGCTGGTGGTAGCGGCAGAAGGATGTGGTGGGTCCCGCATTCCACAGCCACGGTCTGCAATGCTGATCCTCCTTGCCAAAACCACCGATGCATCCTCCTCCTCAGAGTCAGAGCTGACAACCCCATCCTGTGGATGGTAGTCACGGTCCTTCATCCCATCATCAACATCATACCCCTGTCGAGATTTCCATATGGCGGAATATCGTTTTCCCCAATAAACTGAACTGTACATGATCAAATAGAAATAAACCTAATACTTTCCTTCCCCTAAGGTTACAGAAGACAAAGACTTTTTAATTTATGGTGATTCTAGTTAATTTAGATACATTGATCATTGAGAAAGGCAGATCTGAGCAGACCAGAACATAAGGGATCCATGCCATCTGAATGATCGCAAGCAGCCACGCCTAAAGGAACACGCCCCAGAGGCCATCTTGGTGACTATACTTGAATCCAGTCCTGTTTTCTTTTAGTTAGATGGCTTATTACAGCGCAGAATATCTGAACATATGGTGTATTGATTGAATTTCATTGTTTGATAGTTTAAATAACTATCCAAAAGGGGGGAGCTTTTCCAAAATTGCAAATTGGAAACCACTCCCATAGGTTTTACCATATGTTCATTGATAACTGGCTGTTTAACTCAGTTTTGGATAAAAGCTAGACATTTCAAGCTACCTCCTCTAAACATTTATATTTTGGTATTTTGCCGCAGCATGTGCAAGCCACACCTAGCAAGGTTTAGGATGACTCAATAAGATATTTCATTCCAAAATTATATATATGTTACCCGCTCGCTCTGTGTAGTAACACAGGCCAGCGGAGGTTAAAGTGTAGACAGAAGTAAAATTCCTGTCATTTATAGTTGATTGCATATCAATTGTGGGGCAACGCCCAGTCGTTATATCCACTGAGTCATCCTAAATTTGTCATAGTGAATGGTATAGCTGACATCAGCCATTTTATTTTTGGATAGCGCATTTTTGATTTTGACTGCGCAATTTTGATTTTTGATAGCGCCATTTTGATTTTGATAGCGCCATTTTGATTTTAATAGCAGCCATTTTGTTTTTGATAGCCACCATTTTGTTTTCGATAGCCGCCATCTTGTTTTTAGTAGCCACCATTTTGTTTTCGATCAATTCAGCCATTTTGACTCCACAAATTCTGTGGTAACATGGCCGGCGGCCATATTTGATGAGTCATAGCTCTGTACTGTATTTGAGTTGACTGCTAAATGGTTTAAGCCTTTTTGTTATTGAACGAGTATAATAACATTTTGATGTTTTACTAAAGTTGTATTATCCAGCTCATTGCTCATCATAAGAATAACCTTACGAGTCTTGTTTTAAATCAAAAGTGCAATTTTATATTGTTTTGATATTGTAATATTTATTTGATATTAAATTGATATTTTTACAAATTGGTCTACGTTTATTTACATGTTTAAACCAGTACTGTAAAACCTCGAAAAACGAACTCATATAGTTAGGCGTGTGTTTGTATTGTTAGCTCCTCCCATTTTTTCCAGGAGCTTTACATTTTGATTTTATATTTATTTTTAACGATTTATACAAACATTGACAAAACGCCCGACATAAGATTGGAGGCCCCAGCGAGATTCGTTTACTTTCCCTTACTGGTTTAAACAGTGTAAAGACGTTTTATTGAGCTGGTTTTATTACATTGGCTGTTGGATCATGAGTGCTGCAGATAGTGATTCAGGACTCCAGATGGAACGGTTATTCCGGAGGATTGTTGACTTCATATTTATACAGCTAAAATATAATGAGGAAGTAGATGACTGGATAGCCAAAATGAGGAAATGTATCAGACAGGAAATTGATTGTATATTTAAGTCTAAAGGTACATTCGATCATTATCTATCATGTATGACCACAATAACTTCAGAGTCCGATCTGAAGAAAAGGTTGTTAGGTGCCCTACCTCCTGTGTTACATGGGTTATTAGAAGTAAATATCCTTTCACAATCTAGGAAACAAGAAATAGAACAATTGGGATTTCAATTGCAAGAAACAGAGGAAAACGTCCAATCGTTGACCTCTCAGTTACATGATATGGAATCAAGTATTCAGATTATAAGGGCTGATAGAGACCAATTAATGATTGATATTTCAGACAGGGAAGTAGCGATCAAAAGTCTGGAAAAAGACGCTGAACGAAATCGTGAAGCGCATCACAGACTTAAACAGGATTTTGAAGAACTACAACAGCAGTACTTCAAAATCAAACAGGCAACCGAACCTGACAGAATATCCAGTCCTTGCTCGCCAGTACTCACTCTATATGACCCAAAATGGCAAGGCATGTTGGATCGTATGGAGGCGGTATGTAAAACTATGAATACCATGATAGATGACAGTACAAGGGTCCCTAAAGATCGACATTTGGATTCCTCTCCAGAGAGAGATATGCAAATGAGGGCCCCTAGGTATGATGATTCCCATAAAGGTCACGACTCCCTTGCTGATATTGATTCAGATGAAGTTGAGGCTGATGAGAGAAAGCGAGAATCCAGCCCTATCCCAAGAAGGGGGAAAGGTACGTATAAAGGGGATTCAAACAGGGGAAATAATCAGTACCCCCAAGAAAAACAGAGCTCGGCCAGCATCATAAAATTCTTAAACACCGCTGTGCCAAAGTTCACTAAAAAGGGTTCAGCGCAAATAGCATCCCACCTAGAGTTGTATGAATCCACTATGGACTCTTTAAATCTGTCTGAAGCAGACAGGATCAGATTTCTCCCATGGGTTTTTGATGACAGATACCGCCACTATTTCACCTCATTTAAGGAGCGGGGTATCATTAGATGGCAAGCAGTTTCACACGAAGTGAAGCTTGAGTTTGGGCCGTATCGCACTAACTCAGAAGCAAAACGAGATGTGTATCGACTTACTTGTCGACCCGATCAGAGCCCCCGAGAATTCCTTTCCGTGCTAAAAAACTCCTACAGTTTAGCATATCGGAATCCTAATTGGGAGTCTCTTGATTTTAAACAGGCATATTATGATGCATTGCCTACCCAAATAAAGTTAAGCATGGCCAATGAATTAGACTTCGGAAACCCCCTAGAAAAAATGGTTACCTCAGCAACCCTGCTGTTCAATATCAGTGGGAGTTCCAATGTAAGTGGAAGAAACAACAAAAAGTACCCAGAACGCAGAGTAGATGAAACCAAAGTGAAAGCGGACCTAAACTTTGAATCCCAGAAGAAGAAAATACCTCCTGCAAAAGTACCTATCCAGCAGGGCCAAAGACAGCAACAAAATCCAAATCAAAATAGGCCCCAAAATCATAAAGGGTCAGATAGGGATAGCTCAGGCTCTGGAAACCAGGACTACCATCCTCGGTTCAATCGCAGGTATCAAGGATACCAGGGTTACCAAGGAAACCAGGGGTACAGAGGTTACCAGGGTTATAGAGAACCCCAGGGGTACAGGCGTCCACAAAGATATAGACGGTGGGATAACCGACCCAGGCAGCAGTGGGAAAGGAGACAGAACCCACCTAATTCACCTAGGGGTAGATCACCACCTAACTCACCTAGGAGTGGATCACCCGCAGGGAACAGAAATGATCCCCGGAACCAGAATCCTCGCCGACCTAATAGGTTTGATCAGCTTGTCGATCAAGTGAACAAGCTGAGTGACATGATGGGTAAGTTGGCTCAGGGATCTGCAGGAAGACAGCATGAGGATTTTTTAGCTGGGGAGGCAGGGCCCAGCTCTGCCAACTAAGGGAAACCGAGATAGATCACTGTACGGAAATGGATATGGCAGTACTAAATACAATTAATGAAAATGATGTGCAATGTACCGACCTACCCCAGGTCGAGGAAGGGAAGTCTAATGTTCTTGATATTTCACCACAAATGTGTGATATTGTGTCATGTGAGCCAGAGCGTGAAGTACCCTCTGTTCAGATTGTCCCATTGGTAGAAACCATGGGAACCCAAATGCCTTGCAGGCAGAATCAGGAGGAACAAGTTCCTAATACCCTGACACTGCAGAGAAATCATTCTCTGAAGCAACAAATGGAAAAACATTCCAATTTTCTTTGCAATCTTGAACAGGTAGATGGCCGGTATTTTATCGATACCCATCTACAAGATGGATGTTTTGGACCGATCCCAGGTTTACTGGATACTGGTTCCCAGGTTACTATTCTCTCTTTTAACTATTACCAGCAGATCTTGGATTCATCACAAAGGAAGCCAAGATTAAAAACCTTTGACGGTACGCTAATAAGCGTTGGTGGTAATAGTTTACAAGTAAAAGGCACATCCTGGCTGACATATAAGATCGGTAAAAAGATCATTAAACATCCAACTTTGATTGTTGATCTTCCATATGATAGATTGATCATTGGAATTGATCTGCTCAAACGACTAAATTCCATAATTGACTTCATAAATGAAGCAATATGGGCTCAAGTCAATACTCCCATTGATTTTGAGCGCTCCAGCAATACACAGTCACAACGTAGCTGCCATACGATTGAGGAAAGGCCTAACTCTGTTGAAATCCACTTCCGGAACAGTCAGGTACCAGAAGTCACTATCCTGAAAAACGGTGAACCCGAACAAAATATTGATACATCTTTCCATATCATAAATATCCAAAAGGATAAAATTGATAAAATAATTCTGGAAGATGATGTGTTAACTATTTCCCTTAAAGGGGGAAGTCAGGAAGTGGCAGGCATAACCAGCCATACACAGGCATTGGTTGAAATCAAGAAAACCAATAATAATGTGCTAGTTCCCGTGCAGGTAAATAATATTGCTCGGGTAAAATATGCCAAGTTGGATCTCAAATCTGAGACCAGCTACATAAGCCTAGGACTGCTGAAGCAGGTTACAGACCCTCAGATAATCAAATTCATTTCCACACAGGAATGGATCCACAATCTAGATAACGATAACCAGAGTCATAATGTGATTGCAAAATGCATCTTATCTGTGTCTCTAGGAAACAAATCTGCAAAACATGTCTTCAGTGTGTTAAAGGAACCACAGTACCAAATGTACTTAGGAAACTATATTATTCATCGATTTGCCATACAGGTTGATCTGGTCAATAATGTTCTGTGGTCCAAATTATCCGGAAACCCAGAGGAATTCCAGGATAGAGAACAAGCACTGAGATGGGGACAGCGAATACCATATGCAGTGGATATCACTGTCGCTGAAAAAGTAAAAATCCCTGAAGGTTGTAAATCATTTCTTTTACCCATTCGAGTAAAGAAGGGTCAAAAGATGAGAAATGCAGATGCATTGATTTGTTTATCCAATCGGATGCAACAATTGGGGTTGAAGGTAAAACCAATTCCCCTAATAAATATTCATCAGGAACCATTATACATGGTCACGCAAAACATGAGCCCTCATAGTATCACGTTACAGGAGGATACAATGATTGGCTTAGCCATTGACTCAGAATATTACACTTTTGGATTCCAAAATGAAGTCATTGGATTAATACCTGATGAATATTTGACAGAAGAACAAATAGTGGACCAACAATATTTCTCAACACCTGAAGGATTGTTCAGCATACACTCTGTTTATCCTTTCAGTCCTGAGGAAGGTACATGTCATGTCGAGGAAACATCATTGATTTTTAACCATGAGATCAATGAAAGTGAATATCAATCACTCCAGCAGGGTAAGGATCAAGCATGTTACACCCCAAATGACTTAACTAATAGGCTTGAGGAAGCTTATGAGGTAGGTCAACCTGAGATTTTCCCTGAGAATTTCAGGAACGGGTGGAAGAACAGCTCTCTATAGCTGATGGATGTTCTAATGAATCAGAACGACAGCAGATAAGGCAACTATTCTGGGATTTCCAGGAGATGTTTGCCAAGGACTCTTATGACTGTGGGGAAACTAACCTGCATGTTACGAGAATCCTGACTGATCCAGATGCACCCCCTGTATTTATCAAACAATATCGACTTCCGCTAGCAGCTTATGAGTCATTATCGGAAATTGTTAAGAACCTGGAAAAGAAAGGTATTATCCGACCAGTACACAGCTCCTTCAATCATCCAGTACTCGGAGTTCTTAAACCGAATGGTCAGTTCCGTCTATGCTCAGACTTGAGACAACTAAACAAACGTGTCTACATGTCTGGTTGGCCCGTACCATACATTGACCAATGCTTGGCGCAAATCCAGGGATCTAAAATATTCACAGCCCTTGACTGCGCACAAGGATATTGGACAATTAAAGTGGATGAAAGGGATCAATACAAACTGGCGTTTACCTTCGGTAACAGACAATTTGCGTGGACCCGTACGCCTTTCGGGTACATCAACGCAGGCCACGAATTTGCTGTGTTTATGCACAAAGCAATGCCTGATGCAGCAGAACGAGGTACCTTAACTTATGTCGATGATATCCTTATCAAAAGTACAATCTTTGAGGAACATATTTCAGAGTTGAGATATGTATTAAATCAACTAAGAGAAGCAGGTGTTAAACTTTCCTTACAGAAAGCTCAATGGTGCCGATCTAAGGTAAATTTCCTAGGACATGAGGTTACTGCAGAAGGAATTAATCCACAGAAAAAGAAAGTGGAAGCAATAAAAAATACGAAGTCCCCTACAAATCTCAAGGAACTGAGATCATTCCTGGGGATGATGAATTATTCTCGCAAGTTCATAGATAACTATGCTGAGATTACAAAGCCGCTATTGCAGCTGCTAAAGAAAGGAGTACAATGGGAATGGAATGAGTGCCATGAACAAGCTGTATCTGAGCTTAAAACAAAACTCATACAGGCCCCATGCCTTGCTTATCCAGAAGGTGGTAAACCCTTCTATGTTGAAACAGGTTTTACCGACAAGAGTGTAAGTGCAGTTCTTTTCCAAAAGCAAGAAAGACTGAATAAAATAATTGCTTATGCCAGTAAATCACTATCACCAGTTGAAATCAAATTTAATAATTGCGAGAAGGCATTATTAGCAACTGTGTGGGCTTTGCAATATTTCAGAAGTTTTATTCAAGGTGAAAAGATCATTGTGGAAACTGCACACCAATCACTACAATATTTACAAAGTGATCAAATAAAAGAAGGGAACCTGTCAAACAGCAGGATAACTGCATGGACAATGTCCCTAATGGGATGGCCACTGGAAATCAAATATAAACAGGATACTAAAAACCCAGTTGCTCAAGGATTAGCTGAACTCCATGATTGCACCCATGTGGAACATAAAGATGAGCCACCAGAAAACGATTTTCTGGAAGAGCAATCTTTATCTCCATATAAATCCCATGAAGAGGAATATTGCAAATCACTACCATGTGCATATGTTGATGGCTGTTCTTTTCACACAGAAGGAGATGAAAAGATGCTGGTTGCAGGTATCGGTATCGTATGGAATAACATATTTCCAGAGATATCTGCGGGATACAAAATTGGTCCCAAAAGTAGCCAGGTCGCAGAACTTGCTGCCGTGTATAAAGCTATACAAATGGCTATCGAACACGACCTTAGGAAGTTTGTTTTGATAACAGATTCTGAGTATGTTCGGAACAGTTTTGTGGAATATTTTCCCAGCTGGAAAAGAACTAGTATGACAAGGAGTAACAAAAAGCCAGTCAAACATGGTAAATTGTTCTGTAAAATTGATGAACTTGTTGATACCCACGGTCTTACCATTTATTGGAAAAAGGTAAGGGGTCATTCGAAACACCCTGGCGCTGATAAAGATGGGAACGATTTAGCAGATCCCCTCGCTAAGAAAGCAGCCATTGATGGTGAAATCTTCGATATCAATGACCTCATGGGAACTATCGAAGTAAATGTCACCACTAGGGGGCAGGCCCAAAAGGAGTCTCAACCCAGTGTGGCAATGTGGAGTCAAGATTCTCCTAGTGAGGGTCTCATTGCAAGCCAAAAGGGGGATCCTATTATTGGTTTGTTTTATAAACATATTGAAAGTCCACAGGATTATCCCATCACCGTGGAAGACTGCAATGACAACGAAGAATTACGTATTCTGATGAAAGGTGGGTCACAATTTTCATTACAAGATGGCTTGCTAATACGAACCTCGAAAAATGGTATTACGCAATGGGTAGTACCCGCAGCATATCGGGGTTTGATGTTGCAACATGCTCATGATGCCCCGACAGCTGGTCATCGAGGAGAGAAAATAACGTATGAGTTATTGAGAGACTACGCTTACTGGCCACACATGTTGCAGGATGTCAGGACATATTGCCAAGGGTGCTTGATATGTCCTCAATTCCAGCCGCAAGGTCCCACTCACAGGGCACCGCTGATGAAAAGAGGCATAGCCATGCCATGGTCAGACATCCAGATCGATTTTATTGGTCCAGTAACAACATCCTCAAAGGGAAATCGATACATGTTGACTGTAACATGTTTATTTACTAAATGGGTAGAATGTCTACCGAGTAAAACATGCAGTTCTAGTGTATGCGCATCACTGCTTATTAACCACGTATTTTCCCGATTTGGTCTTCCCCAGCGTATCGAATCCGATCGCGGAAGTCACTTCACCAGTGAAGTACTGACCAAAATGTGGGAAATCCTAGGGGTAAAACGGAAGCTACACATAGCTTACCGACCAGCCTCTAGTGGTGGAGTGGAGCGTTACAATCAATCTATCGTAAATATCCTGAAAAAATTTGTTAGCGAATCAGGTAAAGACTGGGATGTCAAGCTGCCACTAGTTCTCATGGCTATTAGAGCTACTCCAAGCGCAGCAACCAAACTTTCTCCATTTGAGATGCTCACAGGTAGAAAGATGGTGTTACCCCAGCATCTGCTTTACAAAACCTCAGATCACAACTTGATGAATGCAACTACTGCACATCAATACGTGGAGAACTTACGTAAGCACCTCCAGCATGCCTTTGCATTTGCTCAAAGAAACATCGAAAAAGCCGCTGTCAGTACGAAAACGTACTATGACCTCAAAACTACACAAAAGGAGTATCAGATGGACGATAAAGTTTATCTGTATAATTTTGCCAGAGACCAGGTAAAGGAAAAGAAGTTCCTCCCTTCATGGAAGGGCCCATATCCAATCACTGATAAATTGTCTCCTGTAGTGTATAAGGTTAAGATCCCTAAGGGGGATGACTTTGTTGAAAAATGGGTACATATTAATCAGTTGCGTATATGTCACCCTAGCTCACAGTTGCGGAGAATTGAGCAATCTTGAAATGTGTCCTAACAAATTATTTTTGTCCTGACAGGTATACCTAATGATATATTTAATATCTACTAGACACAAAGATTCCAATCCGGCGCAAAGATGCCCCACCTGATGGTTGCCAACCTTTACGCAGTCCTAATCTTGGGGAAGAGTGCCGAGCCAAGAGTGGTGCCAGATTCAGCATCCGTGATGTTACCGGATACGGCGGAGTTCATCATGACCAGATAGATGTTCCTATCCTAGAGGGTCCAGATGAGCCTAAACCCGCGATGTGTCGTTAAATGACGAGCTGATGTATCCGAGGTCCATTTGATGGAGATGCAAGTCTGATACCTGTTGCACACCAGTTACTCACAGGAGTGAGTTGTTCAAATCTTGAAGCAGATCCGGAAAATCCTTTTGTATGAACCAAAGGCCAAAGCAGTTCATCGCTGTTACAGTTGCTGTTTGCTACCTTTGCAGCAAGAGGAAACCTGTTTGTTTACAGCTGGAGTATCATTTGCCAAGTGTGAAACCTGAACTTCAATGTGATGAAGACAATGTTTTAAAGTCCATTTTTCCCTTTCATACTTGGATTACAATACGAAGCTTTAAAAGTTTTTTTCGCAACGCATTCCCACGAGAATGAAGCAAACGAAAAACGTTTAATAATCCTTGTTGTTCTTTCCAGAAAGTTCACACTTTGTGAAACATTCTGGAAAAAAGGGGGATGTGTCGAGATTTCCATATGGCGGAATATCGTTTTTCCCAATAAACTGAACTGTACATGATCAAATAGAAATAAACCTAATACTTTCCTTCCCCTAAGGTTACAGAAGACAAAGACTTTTTAATGTATGGTGATTCTAGTTAATTTAGATACATTGATCATTGAGAAAGGCAGATCTGAGCAGACCAGAACATAAGGGATCCATGCCATCTGAATGATCGCAAGCAGCCACGCCTAAAGGAACACGCCCCAGAGGCCATCTTGGTGACTATACTTGAATCCAGTCCTGTTTTCTTTTAGTTAGATGGCTTATTACAGCGCAGAATATCTGAACATATGATGTATTGATTGAATTTCATTGTTTGATAGTTTAAATAACTATCCGAAAGGGGGGAGCTTTTCCAAAATTGCAAATTGGAAACCACTCCCATAGGTTTTACCATATGTTCATTGATAACTGGCTGTTTAACTCAGTTTTGGATAAAAGCTAGACATTTCAAGCTACCTCCTCTAAACATTTATATTTTGGTATTTTGCCGCAGCATGTGCAAGCCACACCTAGCAAGGTTTAGGATGACTCAATAAGATATTTCATTCCAAAATTATATATATGTTACCCGCTCGCTCTGTGTAGTAACACAGGCCAGCGGAGGTTAAAGTGTAGACAGAAGTAAAATTCCTGTCATTTATAGTTGATTGCATATCAATTGTGGGGCAACGCCCAGTCGTTATATCCACTGAGTCATCCTAAATTTGTCATAGTGAATGGTATAGCTGACATCAGCCATTTTATTTTTGGATAGCGCATTTTTGATTTTGACTGCGCAATTTTGATTTTTGATAGCGCCATTTTGATTTTGATAGCGCCATTTTGATTTTAATAGCAGCCATTTTGTTTTTGATAGCCACCATTTTGTTTTCGATAGCCGCCATCTTGTTTTTAGTAGCCACCATTTTGTTTTCGATCAATTCAGCCATTTTGACTCCACAAATTCTGTGGTAACATGGCCGGCGGCCATATTTGATGAGTCATAGCTCTGTACTGTATTTGAGTTGACTGCTAAATGGTTTAAGCCTTTTTGTTATTGAACGAGTATAATAACATTTTGATGTTTTACTAAAGTTGTATTATCCAGCTCATTGCTCATCATAAGAATAACCTTACGAGTCTTGTTTTAAATCAAAAGTGCAATTTTATATTGTTTTGATATTGTAATATTTATTTGATATTAAATTGATATTTTTACAAATTGGTCTACGTTTATTTACATGTTTAAACCAGTACTGTAAAACCTCGAAAAACGAACTCATATAGTTAGGCGTGTGTTTGTATTGTTAGCTCCTCCCATTTTTTTCAGGAGCTTTACATTTTGATTTTATATTTATTTTTAACGATTTATACAAACATTGACAAAACGCCCGACACCCCCCCTCCTCAAAACCCAGAACATCCTCCTCAAACTTCTTGCGGCTAACAGCCCTGAGTTCAATTGTGGCGCCTGGAGCAAAAAGCTCGCTGACTGCCGGCTGGGGTCGACACTGACACGGCAGACCTTCTGAGGGTGGCCGTAATGTTGCTCCCTGTCCTCTTGCCCTTGCTGCCCCTCCCCCGGTGCGAGCAGACAACTTATACGTGATGATGTCACCAGATGATGTGGGGTACTTTTACTTTAATGAACTGTCACACTGACAATGCTCAGCACAGTAGCACTGCAGTAATCTGTAGTAAGCTAACACAGTACTACTCTCTAACAACTAACTGCAGTACTAACTATATAATACAATACAATAACACAGTAATCCTATTCCCTAACCTATACTGTCCTGCTGGCCTGCACAGCACACACAGACACAGATAGGACCTAAAGCTGGCCATACACTGGCCTGATTTGCCGCCGTTTCGACAGCAGATTCGATCACTGGGATCGAATCTGCTGCCAATCGTTCGCGCTACACGCCGAATTTCGATCCATTTTGTCCGATCCCGCCGACCGCTTCGTGCGGAAAATTACCGTCCATCGCCCGCGGGTAGGGAGTGCGTCGTTAGCGGCGTTCGAGTGCCCGACGACCGACGCAATAGAGCGGCAATACATTACCTGCTCCGCCGGACCTGGAGACCAGAGCGGAGACGGAGTAGCGGAGACCTGGGGACTGGAGTCGCGCCGGCGGAGCAGGTAATGTATGCGGGCGGGGGGGGGGGGGGGGATTGAGCGGCGGCAGCAGCAGCACCACCACCACCACAACAGATTGTGAACAGTTTCAGGCTGAAATCGGTTCACAATCTGTTTGCAGTAAAGGTAGCCATACGATCCCTCTCTGATCAGATTCGATCAGAGAGGGATCTATCTGTTGGTCGAATCTGATGGCAAATCGACCAGTGTATGGCTACCTTAACTGAGTGACTGAAATCAAACAATTACACTAGCTAGCTAAAAAAAAACACAATAGAACAATAGTGTAGTGAAGGTGTTTAGCACTCAAAGCTTTAGGTTTATCACTGTATACAGGCAGCACTTGCTAAGCCAACAGCACTGGAGCAAGTCTGTCAGTGACCAGCCAGCCAGCCACACAAGCAAGGACGATCTGTCTCATCATGCCAGCCCTCCTTATTACACAGGGGGGCTGGCCAGGGTTCCCTTCTGTGATTGGGTGCCAGGGCTTAGGCTGGGAGGCCTCTGATTGGCTCAATGAGGTCAGGTGGGGCTGGCCAGAGTTTCCCTCTGTGATTGGTTGCTAGGGCTTCTGCTGGGAGCCCTCTGATTGGCTGGGAGCCCCTGATTGGCTCAATGACATCATCTCCCTTGTTACAGTACCCAGATCCGGATATCCGTCGGATATCCGCAGGTATCCGGATTATGCGGCCAGATACCCGCATAGAGCTATCCAGATATTGGCCCAGGTATCTGGATCCGACCCGGATAGCGTAAAAATGGTCGGGTACCCGGGTTTCCCCGGGTACCCGGATCCGGATGAGCATCCCTGGCCTCAATATTATTGTTTTTAGGGTCTAAGCAATTGCCCAGTTTGCTCTAATGGAAGCATCAGCACAGTAGCATAGCTACAGACCTCGGGGCTCCGGAGTGGAATTTGTACTTGAGCCCTCTGTATACACACACACACTACTCACATCTGTTGCAGCCCTCTGTATATACACACTACTCACATCTGTTGCAGAGCCCTCTGTATACACACACTACTCACATCTGTTGCAGCCCTCTGTATACACACACACTACTCACATCTGTTGCAGCCCTCTGTATACACACACTACTCACATCTGTTGCAGCCCTCTGTATACACACACTAATCACATCTGTTGCAGAGCCCTCTGTATACACACACTACTCACATTTGTTGCAGAGCCCTCTGTGTACACACACTACTCACATCTGCTGCAGCCCTCTGTATACACACACTACTCACATCTGCTGCAGCCCTCTGTATACACACACTAATCACATCTGTTGCAGAGCCCTCTGTATACACACACTACTCACATCTGCTGCAGCCCTCTGTATACACACACTACTCACATCTGCTGCAGCCCTCTGTATACACACACTACTCACATCTGTTGCAGAGCCCTCTGTGTACACACACTACTCACATCTGCTGCAGCCCTCTGTATACACACACTACTCACATCTGCTGCAGCCCTCTGTATACACACACTACTCACATCTGTTGCAGCCCTCTGTATACACACACTACTCACATCTGTTGCAGCCCTCTGTATACACACACTACTTACATCTGTTGCAGCCCTCGGTATACACACACTACTCACATCTGTTGCAGCCCTCTGTATACACACACTACTCACATCTGTTGCAGCCCTCTGTATACACACACTACTCAGCCCTCTGTATACACACACTACTCACATCTGTTGCAGCCCTCTGTGTACACACACTACTCACATCTGTTGCAGCCCTCTGTATACACACACTAATCACATCTGTTGCAGAGCCCTCTGTATACACACACTACTCACATCTGTTGCAGCCCTCTGTATACACACACTACTCACATCTGTTGCAGCCCTCTGTATACACACACTAATCACATCTGTTGCAGAGCCCTCTGTATACACACACTACTCACATCTGTTGCAGCCCTCTGTACACACACACTACTCACATCTGTTGCAGCCCTCTGTATACACACACTACTCACATCTGTTGCAGCCCTCTGTATACACACACACACTACTCACATCTGTTGCAGCCCTCTGTATACACACACTACTCACATCTGTTGCAGCCCTCTGTATACACACACCACTCGCATCTGTTGCAGTTAAAAGGAACCTGAAGTGAGTAAAATGATTTAAAATAAACACATGACGTAGCTGCAAATGAATAATACATACTAACCTCACTGTCAGTTCCTCTCAGAAGCTCACCATTTTCTTTTTACAGTGATCCCTTCCAGTTCTGACAATATTTTGTCAGAACTGAAATATACCAGTTGCTGTCAGTTATATATCAGCTGCTGTCAGTTACAACTGAATGTGCAAGGTAATGTCTATGTTTCCCTGTGGCTCAAGCGGGTGAGATTACAGTTTAACAGTGTGCTGACCAAGAAGCTGTTATGGGGTAATGGACATTTTTAAAATGGAGGACGGAGAATTCCATCCATCACAGTGAACAAATGGGACGCAGGAGAAGAGAAAGAGATTGAGGAGTAGACTACACTGGAGGTAAGTATGACCTGTGTATGGTTGTTTTGACTTTTTATTTTCAGTGCAGGTTCTCTTTAAAGTCCTTTCGCACTGAATGCACACTGGAGCTTTTGAATCAACCCCCCCTCCTTCAAATCAGCACTTTGCACCTATTCAGAGACAGGTGGGGTGGAGTTACATCAGTGGGTGGAGTTACGCGGTGTTGGTTTTGTAACTATGGTGCAATAAATACAGCATTTTGCTCAAGTCCAGGTGGAGACCCAGCCATCTTTCTTTTGTTGGAGTTACGCTGTGGTCAATGCGGCAAGGAGCCCACAAACCAACTTCAAGAGGGAGTGGGGAGGACAAGCAGGCCCTCCAGGTGCATGGGCCCGGTCGCGGCTGTGACTGCTGCAAAAGCGGTCCCTTCCCAGTGCATCAGCCCTGGTCTTGCAGTGAGGCTACCTCCACAATGAACAACAAGGTCTGTTTATCAGTACCCAAGTCTGAGGAAATCATCTATGTTTTTGTTTTGGTCTCACACTCACAATAGGATTCAACCTTGGTGAATGTCAGGAGTGCCACAGCTGAAAAAAGGGGATGATGCCCCTTGTTTTAGATCATTAAAATGGCATATTGCTGGCACATTCATAAAGTTCTTTATTGTTACTAGCAATGTTTAAAAAGCCAACACTTCGGAGCCATGTAAGGCCCCTTTATCAAGGCACTAGTTGCTCTAGGCTGCTGCAGCCACTCGTATACACATCATGCAGATAGTGTGAGTGTTAAGAGGAGCTCTACCTCCCGATGAGACTATGGGCTTGATTCACAAAAGAGTGCTAACTGTTAGCACGGCCGTTTTCGCACAAATTTTCGCATTGCGCGCGATCACGAATTTTCACGCAAAACAATGTTTTCACGCGCTAACGCGAATTTTCGCACGAAATCGATATTATTTTCGTGTGGAAATTCGCATTTGCGCACGAAAACGTTATCGTTTTGCGCGAAAATTCACGATCGCGCGCAATGCGAAAATTCGCGCGAAAACGGCCGTGCTAAAAGTTAGCACTCTTTTGTGAATCAAGCCCTATATGCAGTTAATCATTTAGCAATGGACAGGTCTTTGCCTAGAGAAACTTGTGCCTCGATACAGGGGCCCTACGTGGCTCCAAAACGTTGGCTTTTTAAACACTGTATGAAACAAAAGAACTTTATGGATGTGCCAGCTTATGCCTTTTTGATGTCCCAGGTCTGAAGACTCTGCTCTTACAGTGAAGATGTTTAAGGCCTAAAAAAAATAAAAAGGCAAGTTCTAAGTTTATTTAGTTACCCTTTCCTTGTCCTGGGACCATCCTGCATACCCGGGCTGTGACCCTCTTCTGGCAGGAGCACGGCTGTGCTGCATTCATGTATTGTACAAGCACCCACTATGGCCGCTCTTGTGCTTGAAGAGGAGCAAAGCCTTTGTAATTTCCGAGGAGGGGGGGGGGGGGATCCGTGCTCTGCGATGGGGAGTGGGGGATGGCATGGGAAGCCTATGTAGGATCCAGAGGCTTCTCTCTTGTATGTCTTTTGTTACCTGAGGTCAGGCTCAGGTACACTTTAAAGGGAACCTGAAGTGAGATGTATATGGAGGCTGCCATATTTATTTCCTCTTACACAATGCCTGTTGCCTGGCAGCCCTGCTGATCTATCTGGCTGTAGTAGTGTCTGAATCACACAAGAAACATGCATGCAGCTAATCCTGTCAGTTGCTCTCCCGCATGCTTGTTCATGGGCTATGGCTAAAAGTATTAGAGGCAGAGGATCGCCAGGCAACTGGTATTGTTTAAAAGGAAGTAAATATGGCAACCTCCATATACCTTACTTCAGGTTCCCTTTAAGTTTGCATAACCCTGTGAATTGTTATATATATACAGTGGAGGAAATAATTATTTGACCCCTCAGTGATTTTGTAAGTTTGTCCAATGACAAAGAAATGAAAAGTCTCAGAACAGTATCATTTCAATGGTAGGTTTATTTCAACAGTGGCAGATAGCACATCAAAAGGAAAATCGAAAAAATAACCTTAAATAAAAGATAGCAACTGATTTGCATTTCATTGAGTGAAATAAGTTTTTGAACCCCTACCAACCATTAAGAGTTCTGGCTCCCACAGAGTGGTTAGACACTTCTACTCAATTAGTCACCCTCATTAAGGACACCTGTCTTAACTAGTCACCTGTATAAAAGACACCTGTCCACAGAATCAATCAATCAAGCAGACTCCAAACTCTCCAACATGGGAAAGACCAAAGAGCTGTCCAAGGATGTCAGACAAAATTGTAGACCTGCACAAGGCTGGAATGGGCTACAAAACCATTAGCAAGAAGCTGGGAGAGAAGGTGACAACTGTTGGTGCGATTGTTCGAAAATGGAAGGAGCACAAAATGACCATCAATCGTCCTCGCTCTGGGGCTCCACGCAAGATCTCACCTCGTGGGGTGTCAATGGTTCTGAGAAAGGTGAAAAAGCATCCTAGAACTACACGGGAGGAGTTAGTGAATGACCTCAAATTAGCAGGGACCACAGTCACCAAGAAAACTATTGGAAACACATTACACCGCAATGGATTAAAATCCTGCAGGGCTCGCAAGGTCCCCCTGCTCAAGAAGGCACATGTGCAGGCCCGTCTGAAGTTTGCCAATGAACACCTGAATGATTCTGTGAGTGACTGGGAGAAGGTGCTGTGGTCTGATGAGACCAAAATAGAGCTCTTTGGCATTAACTCAACTCGCTGTGTTTGGAGGAAGAAAAATGCTGCCTATGACCCCCAAAACACCGTCCCCACCATCAAGCATGGGGGTGGAAACATTTTGCTTTGGGGGTGTTTTTCTGCTAAGGGCACAGGACAACTTAATCGCATTAACGGGAAAATGGACGGAGCCATGTATCGTGAAATCCTGAACGACAACCTCCTTCCCTCTGCCAGGAAACTGAAAATGGGTCGTGGATGGGTGTTCCAGCACGACAATGACCCAAAACATACAGCAAAGGCAACAAAGGAGTGGCTCAAGAAGATGCACATTAAGGTCATGGAGTGGCCTAGTCAGTCTCCGGACCTTAATCCAATAGAAAACCTATGGAGGGAGCTCAAGCTCAGAGTTGCACAGAGACAGCCTCGAAACCTTAGGGATTTAGAGATGATCTGCAAAGAGGAGTGGACCAACATTCCTCCTAAAATGTGTGCAAACTTGGTCATCAATTACAAGAAACGTTTGACCTCTGTGCTTGCAAACAAGGGTTTTTCCACTAAGTATTAAGTCTTTTATTGATAGAGGGTTCAAATACTTATTTCACTCAATGAAATGCAAATCAGTTGCTATCTTTTATTTAAGGTTATTTTTTCGATTTTCCTTTTGATGTGCTATTTGCCACTGTTAAAATAAACCTACCATTGAAATGATACTGTTCTGAGACTTTTCATTTCTTTGTCATTGGACAAACTTACAAAATCACTGAGGGGTCAAATAATTATTTCCTCCACTGTATATATATATATATATATATATATATATATATATATATATATATATATATATATATATATATATACACACATATATAAAATACAAGTGTCCCTGCGTCCCATGTCCCTGTGTCAGTGCTTTTTGCGCTACTGCACTGACACAGCCATTGGGACAGGATGCAGGACGGGCCAGGAGGCGGGCGTGCGGGCGCGGCGGCGGGTGTGAGCGCGGCGGTGGCAGACCTAGAGCCCATTTTCAAATGGGATTAGGTCACTAGTGTGTGTGTATATACAGTGGCTTGCAAAAGTATTCGGCCCCCTTGAAGTTTTCCACATTTTGTCATATTACTGCCACAAACATGAATCAATTTTATTGGAATTCCACGTGAAAGACCAATACAAAGTGGTGTACACGTGAGAAGTGGAACGAAAATCATACATGATTCCAAACATTTTTTACAAATCAATAACTGCAAAGTGGGGCGTGCGTAATTATTCAGCCCCCTTTGGTCTGAGTGCAGTCAGTTGCCCATAGACATTGCCTGATGAGTGCTAATGACTAAATAGAGTGCACCTGTGTGTAATCTAATGTCAGTACAAATACAGCTGCTTTGTGACGGCCTCAGAGGTTGTCTAAGAGAATATTGGGAGCAACAACACCATGAAGTCCAAAGAACACACCAGACAGGTCAGGGATAAAGTTATTGAGAAATTTAAAGCAAGCTTAGGCTACAAAAAGATTTCAAAAGCTTTGAACATCCCACGGAGCACTGTTCAAGTGATCATTCAGAAATGGAAGGAGTATGGCACAACTGTAAACCTACCAAGATAAGGCCGTCCACCTAAACTCACAGGCCAAACAAGGAGAGCGCTGATCAGAAATGCAATCAAGAGGCCCATGGTGACTCTGGATGAGCTGCAGAGATCTACAGCTCAGGTGGGGGAATCTGTCCACAGGACAACTATTAGTCATGCACTGCACAAAGTTGGCCTTTATGGAAGAGTGGCAAGAAGAAAGCCATTGTTAACAGAAAAGCATAAGAAGTTCCATTTGCAGTTTGCCACAAGCCATGTGGGGGACACAGGAAACGTGGAAAAAGGTGCTCTGGTCAGATGAGACCAAAATGGAACATTTTGGCCAAAATGCAAAATGCTATGTGTGGCGGAAAACTAACACTGCACATCACTCTGAACACACCATCCCCACTGTCAAATATGGTGGTGGCAGCATCATGCTCTGGGGGTGCTTCTCTTCAGCAGGGACAGGGAAGCTGGTCAGAGTTGATGGGAAGATGGAGCCAAATGCAGGGCAATCTTGGAAGAAAATCTCTTGGAGTCTGCAAAAGACTTGAGACTGGGGCGGAGGTTCACCTTCCAGCAGGACAACGACCCTAAATATAAAGCCAGGGCAACAATGGAATGGTTTAAAACAAAACATATCCATGTGTTAGAATGGCCCAGTCAAAGTCCAGATCTAAATCCAATCGAGAATCTGTGGCAAGATCTGAAAACTGCTGTTCACAAACGCTGTCCATCTAATCTGACTGAGCTGGAGCTGTTTTGCAAAGAAGAATGGGCAAGGATTTCAGTCTCTAGATGTGCAAAGCTGGTAGAGACATACCCTAAAAGACTGGAAGCTGTAATTGCAGCAAAAGGTGGTTCTACAAAGTATTGACTCAGGGGGCTGAATAATTACACACACCCCACTTTGCAGTTATTTATTTGTAAAAAATGTTTGAAATGATGTATGATTTTCGTTCCACTTCTCACGTGTACACCACTTTGTATTGGTCTTTCAGGTGGAATTCCAATAAAATGGATTCATGTTTGTGGCAGTAATGTGACAAAATGTGGAAAACTTCAAGGGGACCGAATACTTTTGCAAGCCACTGTATATATATATATATATATATATATATATATATATATATATATATATATATACACATATATATACACACACACACACACGCACACACGCACACGCACACACATATACATACATACACTCAAGCTTCACAAACCTTTTATATCTTAAAGTGACATCTCTCATTTGCAGGGCATGTAATATTCCTGCACATGTTAGAATTTAAATGTTGCCAAAATGTTCTTAAAGAAACCCTGAAGTGATCGCAAAGAAATTATTACAAACTGGAGGTTGCCATAAGGTGAGGCATCACTAAGACCTCACTCACACCAAGTGTATTGCATTCATGCATGCAAGCACACTGCTTCTGCAACTCATTGGCCATATTCTCATCTCTGCATTGTAACAGAATGCCTTACCCTAACATACAGTCTATATGGCACTGCTGGATAATGTGCCCCACCATAGAAAATGACTGGGCTATGAAATATCATGCATGTTTTAATGTTCACAGTGTGCATAGCAACACGTGCCTGTTATAATGCATGTGCTACACAATACCCTGATGGTTAACCAGCCCTATGCCACCTGATACTGTCGTTGCTTCTGTCATATGCCATTTCCGTAAAGCTCTGCATCTGAAACCAGCGGGAGCTTTCTCACCCCTAGTAATTGGCTGGGCAACATATGGGGGGGGGGGACATGTGGAAGACCAGGCATCGATTTTGGTAAATCACAGTGCTGTGGATATTGTGCTCACAGTTTAGAAGCAATTAAACACGTAGATAAATAATTTCATGCAATATATATCCTCCTTACAATCTGCAGAAAGACTTACTGGGCAATGGGTCTGTGAGCGGTGCTAGACGTGCCTTTGGATCTACTGAACCCATTTCTTGCTTGTAGAAAGATGAAACATAACCACTAGAAGGTCCATTACATGCAGAGAATCCTAAAAGGGTCAAATAGTCTTAATATTAAACTATGCCTATATTTAAACAATGTATATTAATAAAAAATAAAAAATTGCAGAAGTTTGTTCTAGGGCAAAATGTGTTGTTGAAGAGTTTTGATTTTTTTAATAGAATTTGTATTCATTTTTTTTTACTATAAATACAACACTAAAAACATTTACCTGTTGGCAAACCAAGTGGTTTTGGCTGGTTTATATTTGGCCAGGGGTCACGGGTATTAATTGCATCTGTATTTAAATTCTGTCCAGTATTAATTTTGATTCCTAAAGAAACATACCAAAAAGATGTGTTACTATGTAAAGCCACAAATGCATTAAGGAACATGTATAAAAGCATAAATGCACTAAGGAGCATAACATAACAGTATTATTAATTCTAATAATACTCTAATTAACACTCTTTCATGGTGCCTCTCCCATCATTTCTGTGTCCCATTTACAGTGCCCAGATTCAGGGGCGGGCCGAGGCAGAGGTACTGCCTATCTGTACTGGAGACGGAGCTACCTAATACTGGGGACACATCTGGCTACCTATTCTGGAGGGGGAATACCTAATGCTGGGAACACATATGCCTACCTACACTTAGTGGTTGGGGGATTATAGCATTGCCATTATTGTGCTCCTGGGAAATGCCAAGTGATATTGTTTAAAGGGAACCAGAGACAGAGCAAACTAAAAAATAGGAAAAGCTACTATACATACCTGGGGCTTCCTCCAGCCACATAAGCCTGGATCGCTCCCACGCCGCCGTCCTCTGCTGCCTCTATCGCCCGTACCGGGTCCCGTCACTTCCGGCGGATGCGGCCAATTTTCCGCATCACAGGGGCTCCCTCTATATCCGTACGCATGCGCCTGCGCAGTATGGAGGCGCATGCATACGTATATGGAGGGAGCCCCTGTGATGCGGACAATTGGCCGCGTCCGCCGGCAGTGACGCCGTGCGCTTGCCTCGACTGGCTCGACTGGCCGGGAGTACGGGACCCGGTGCCGGCGGATAGAGGCAGCGGAGGACGGCGGCGTGGGAGCGATCCAGGCTTATGGGGCTGGAGGAAGCCCCAGGTATGTATAACATTTTTTTTTTCTACATCTCTGGTTCTCTTTAAACTGTTGGGGCTTGCCTTCACTCTGCTGATGGGGGTTTGCCATCTCTCATGTTCAGCTCCATTATGGTCATATGAGGTGGACAATATGGCAATGTGGGCACTGGCTGAGTGACTATAATCTGGGTCATCTTTAATAGGTCAAAAGCAGCCATTGGTACATAGAGATCTAACAGTATGGGTGACTAATGAGCAGCAACATCAGGGGGCACCTCCACACCATCTATCTCAGCCAGAAATCTAATCACAAACTATAGTTTTGGCTGAGAAAAATCTAGGGTGCTCATGTAGCTTAAGAAAGATAAGGAATGAAATATATATATATATATATATATATATATATATATATATATATATATATATATATATATATATATATATATATATATATATATAATGCAACAACTCATTACAGTTGTCTTATAATACATCAGAAAGTAATTTGTTGTAAGAACCTGAAATAATAGTTAAGAAAAAGAGCAATTGACTAATGCACTAACCTGGTAAATACCTGGCATGCTTGAGATAATGCTGTCTAGCAGATGCTCTTCTGGATGCTGTAGTGTCCTGTCTAGAGAATGAGGAATGAACAGGTCTTGGCAAGTCACTTTCTTCTCGCTTCAGGTCCAATATGCTTTCAAAGCTGCTTTAGGGTGACCAAAACATTTGGAAAAAACAATGACAATAGTCATTTCAATTTTCATTTTTGTACTTAACACAAAACTATTTAAAATAGGTTGCACATCCTTGCTACACTGTTACAATGGAAGTAGAGCAGTTTGGGGGGGGGGGGGGGGCAGAAGGGGTCGCAGCATGAGGAGAGAACGTTGCACATCGGCGGGGAGGGGGGGGGGGGGGACAGTCCTCCACCACCACAGGCTCTACCCTCAGCGCTCCCGGCATTCGATTCGCGGCAAATTGTGCGCGCAAAAGTCCGTGATCGCGCAAAAGTCCGTGATCGCGCGAATCGCGGCACTTTGCGCGCGCAAAAGTCAGCGAACGGCACTTCACATGCTAACTGTTTAGCACACCCGTGCTAAACAGTTAGCACCGCTTTGTGAATCAAGCCCATAGCTCCATCCACCGCTGGAAGGAAATAGCGATCGGAGACCTCCGCGGTGGATGGAGGCATGTATAGCTGCCTCAGCTGCTGCCAGTGATTGATGCAGGATGAGAGTGCAGAGGGGAGAGCCTGAGGTGAGGGGGGTGGGACTGCCCCCCTCCCCCCGCCAATGTGCAATGCTCTCCCCCCATGCTGCGGCCTCTCTTGTCCCCCCCAAAAAAACGGCCCCGAGCGGGTCCCCGGAGGGGTTCCCCTCCCCCGAGAGTGCAGGGGCTATATCCCCTATTGTTACGCCCCTGATTAAGACTATTGTATCATTATGCCAAAAGAGAAATAGCCATAAAGTGGAACATGCTTCAGGTGCCCACGCTCCAATCCTGGATCATGCCAGTCAATAAAGTATTGCCCCTCTATAAAATCCCCTACCGTAACAGAAATTGTCCAGGGAAATTTAACAGACATGGGATGAGTGGATGGAGGTTTTTGCTCCAGAGCTGGAAATAGGCACCTAGTTTTTCTCCTGCCCATTGTATTTGGTGTACTATTCTTGATGTGGTCTGCTTTGGGCCTGGGACCAGGAATTTCTCTCCTCCCTCGCACTTCTTTCTTCTCTGATTCTCTGCCCTGACTATATATTTTTCCATGTTTATGAATTATTATATACACTGGGACAGAACCAGGGGCTGAAGTAGCTGTCACATCCATATAGCAAATTCCGTATCTATGGTTTGTTCCTTATGGTTGAGTACTAGTATAATTTACAGTTTTGCTTGTATTACCATTAAGATATAGATATTCTAATGTATTGATACTGTATAACTTTTTCATTGATATTGACATCAGGTGTATACGCTGTTTACATCATGCCAGCTTTTCCAATAAATGTTATTGTTAAAAAGGAAAAATCGTAAATCCCACCTCTCATTACATCATCATTTATTAACGGTTCACCCAGACTGAAGATCATTGAAGAACTTGGGTGATCATGCTAACCTGGCCTGGATTAATACATTCTGTGTGAGCTTTCAACCCTAATCTGGGTCATATACCATAGTGAGGTTTGTTAATGGTCACACGATTTCACATTTCTGTGACTGAAATTGCAGATATATGCACACAGGAATTTATTTTAAATACAATCTTACTGTCATGTTTGCAGAGTTAGTTCTGCATTCTAATGTTCATCATTCACTTAAAGGGAAGGTCCACGCAAAATAAAAAAATGAATTTCACTTACCTGGGGCTTCTACCAGCCCCATGCAGCCATCCTGTGCTCTCGTAGTCACTCACTGCTGCTCCAGTCCCCCGCTGGCAGTCGGCAGGCCGCATTGCGTACATTTTTACACATTCCCGCTAGTGTAGGAACAATAACACATACATTTTTACGCGTTAGTGGTTCAATGCGTACATTTTTACGCATTGCATCACTAACGCGTAAAAATGTATGTGTTAATGTTCCTACACTAACGGGAATGCGTAAAAATGTACGCAATGCGGCCCGCCGACCTCCGAGGTCGGCAAGCTGCCAGCGGGGGACTGGAGCAGCAGTGAGTGACTACGAGAGCACAGGATGGCTGCAGGGGGCTGGTAGAAGCCTCAGGAAAGTGAAACTCATTTTTTTATTTTGCGTGGACCTTCCCTTTAAAACCTTAGTAAATCCAACTCAATGTTAAAGGACACCTGAAGTGAGAGGGATATGGAGGCTGCCACATTGTTGGTATTTTCTTTTAAAGAACAAGCGACACCCATGCTAACCTAGAAATAAAAAACACATATATAAGTAGATAAATACTACTTCAACTTACAGAACAGATGTATTGTGCTATCCACGTAATGATTCCTGTGAATTTTACAAAGGAAAAGCAGAAAATCCTATTCTAGGCAGTGGCCATCTTGCCAAGCTAATGCTGACATCATATCCTCCCTGACTCTTGTTTTCCCCCCTCCTTTCTCTTGCTCATTGTGTATTCATTAGCTGCCCCCCTCCCAGAGTCTTTTTTTATTTACACATCCAATCACTGAGTCACTTCAGCCTTGCTTGTAAACACAAGTGATCATCTAGGCAGGGAAATAAATTGAAGAGGAGGAATATATTATAGATAAAAAGAACTCCCAGCATTCAACTTTTTGGCACTGTTTGGCACTAGGGCAAGTGCTCATAAAGTATGTGATAACTACAAACCATAACAGCAGAAAAAGTTTTGCAAGTTTTGAATGCAGGATTAGCATCTTTATCACTTAATACACTCAGACCAGTTGCTGTTGAAATTTGATTTTTATGGTGACAATACCGCTTTAAGCAACACCAGTTGCCTGGCTAGCCTGCTGATCCTCTGCCTCTAATATTTTTTGCCATAGACCCTGAACAAGCATATGCCGTTCAGTTGTTTCTGACATTGTCATATCTGACAAGAAACTGGTATTGTTTAAAAGGAAATAAATATGGCAGCCCCCAAATGTATTCACACCTCTGCCTACAAGAGAGCAAAGGCTGCATAAGTTCAGCTTACCTATAAAGGGCTTCATCACTTGATTGATGTTTTTCACTCCTTACTTCAGTCTTAGTGATCGAGGAATGGATATCATGATCTTGGAATTTATCCCAGTCATCAGGTCCCTTCAGCGGTTTGGTTATATTCCCCCATCGTCTCCTATTCTTTGCATTCAAGTCTGCATTTATAATCTCTTTATTGAAGCTGGTTTTCTTAAAAGAAAAATAATTTATAAAGGTAGTTCTTGCAAGAATCGTTAATACTGATAAACAAAATATATTAGGCCAACAGATCGATCTGCTGTAATGCCATCATTAGGGGATGTACCGTATGTACTCCCATATAAGCCAAATTTTTGAGCACAATAAATGTGCTCAAAAGTCCACCCCTCGGCTTATATGCGAGCCAATCTGCCAGCCTGCCATGGTTACGTCTGGGCTAACCTGTTTCTGTGCCCCCGAGTGGCCAGACAAGCAGAGCGGTGATGATGGAGTTTCGCAGCCAGCCTTTAAATGGCGAGGTTCGGATGTCTGCCCTATAGGCACGCTGGTTCCACGTGTCCCTCCGCATTTGTTCCTCCAGCCGCAACCTCATAATTGGTTGGCAGTAAGCGGCAGTAAGCGGCACGGGACAGCATTAGTTTAATTCAGGCTGGCGGAGGAGCGCTCCTCCAATCAAAATAGCTGAGAGGAAAGGAGCGCTCCTCCAATCAAAATAGCTGAGAGAGAGGAAAGGAGCGTTCCTCCAAGGCACAGGAGAGAGAGCGTTCTCTCAGCTCTGCCTCTTGCCTTTTGATTGGATTAGCACTCCTTCAGCTCTGTCCCCTGCCTCTTGTTTGGAGGAGCGCTCCTTCCCTCTCTCTCAACTATCTTGATTGGAGGAGCGCTCCTCCGCCGACCTGAATTAAACTACCGGTATTGCTCTCCCTCGCTGCCGCCCGCTAATAGACATTACGTTCCTCAGCCAATAATGCGGATGGTGGAACAAATGCGGAGGGACTCGTGACGGCTAATCCTCTATAGGGCAGACATCCGAATCTCATCATGCACAAGCTGGCTGCAATGCTCCATCACCCCTCAGTCATCCATCCCTCCAATCAAGAGGCGGGGGCAGAGCTGAAAGTGGACCTGAACACTTGCACAGGACAGAAGGAAAAGGGAGAGAAATGCACCCCTAAGGTATTTACAGAGTTTAGCCTGTCTAATTCCCACTCATTAGTGTCTAACCACAAGTTGTAATTTGATCTCTCCCGTGACAGCTGACTCCCATGGCAGATAAGCCTATTTAAAAAGCACAGGATGTTAATGTCTTCATCCATGAAAGCAGGGAGTAGATACACTGCAGATTTATTGCAGGATTTGTATGAGCTGTAACAAAGAAAGGTTTTTCTTGAAAGTTTATTATGCTGTTGTGTATCTTTTAGAGCTGAGATTAAGTCCTGAGTTCAGATCCGCTTGCTGCAGCTTCTGAATGACTATATTATCTATCTATCTATCTATCTATCTATCTATCTTTCTATCTATCTATCTATCTATCTATCTATCTATCTAAGTGAATGCCCATTGGCTGGGCAATGTACGTAGGCCGGAGAACTGTACTGTGTGAGCACTGTGAGGCTCAGGCTATCCTGTGTGCAATGTTATTTAAAATTTAATTTTATTGGCACTTACTTTGATTACTGAAACTTAGGAGCCACTGCATTTCCTACCCTCGGCTTATATGCGAGTCAATGATTTTTTCCTGATTTCTGAGGTAAAAGTTGAGGCGGGGGGGGGGGGGGGGGGTAGGGGGTCGGCTTATATGCGAGTATATACGGTACATTAGTGTAAGGTCTGGCAACCGTGTGGCGCGTCCCCGCTTGAATGGGAGGTGAGAGACAACACCTACCCGACTTCGGTTACATCCAGGCCTTTAGGGCGCAAGATATTGAGGCTGAATGCAGGGTGGGTATAGATAGATCACCAACACCAAACAAGAAACAAAAGCAGAGTCCAATAACAGTCCGGGGTCATACACAGGTGTCCGAGATTCACAGTACAGAAGGAGCAGGCAAGAGAGTAGTCGAGAGTTTCCGGGGTCAGTTCAGGCAGCGAGCAAGGAGGGTCCAAAATCAGGCAGAGGTCAAAAATCAGAGTAATCCAATAAAGAATAGTTTTCCAACCAGGATACACGCACCCAGCAGCTAGACTAGCTAACGCTATCACGGCAATGACAGGAAGCACTCAGCAGACTTATATACTACATGCAACCAATCAGTGGCCGGCCACATGCACACAACAGCCAATCACACGCAGGCATAAATCAGCTGACAGTGGGATCAGCTGAAACAGAGGACCACAACAGGCCAGCTGACCCACCCAATGCTGACCAGCAAAGCTTTCTGAGAGTATTAGCTATAGCACAGTAGTAAAGCACACCACCTCTGATGTGGGAGACCAGAGTTCAATCCCAGGCAGGGTCAGAAACTATAATTTCATATTATTAAAATAAAACCCTGCTAAGTGTCAGCTGACTCTACCTCAATCGTCGCCTCAGACCATACTGCGGCCGAGAGGAGCGGATCCTTACAATTAGACAGGAAAACATACCGCATACTTTACACAAAGACCTGCTCTGGTGAGGAGGGGGTAGTTGGGGAGAAGGTTGGGAATAGCTAGGCAGCCATCTAATAGCTAAATGGTGGCATCTGGCTAAAGAGGTTCTAAATCTTTTTCAACTGGTAACGTTTGAGATATTTTTTTTCTTTGAATTGGTATTCGTTACAAATGTTATTCCTGTTCAATACATTGATTTTTTTTAACATGTATCGGAGGTGGAATTGAATGGTTAAAGTGGGAAACACTGCGCATTTGTATGACGTCACTATGCCATGCACATGACATCATACGCATGCGCAGTATGCTCCCGGCCAGCACCTGCACAGTCATCCTGACTCCAGCGACTTAGAAGAAGGGAGTAGAACGGGGGGAGTAGTAAGCATCGGCACAGGTGACAGTATATGCCTGCTCCCCGCGTTTTCCATGGTTTAAAGGATACCAGAGCTGAAAAACTCTGGTTAATTCAGCATATGTTGTGGGTGGGGTGGTATAAATAAATACTTACAGCGCCTTCTGTTCTCTCCCGTCACTCGCCGTTCTCCTGTAGCAAGGCCCACTCGGACAGGCCGACCCGGACAACTCACGTAACCTATGACTTGGAAAAACTGAGCCGCACGCGTGCAGTATGTCCGTTCAGCACTCTTGTGGTCGTGCTCAATGACGTCGGTATACAGGCGCATGCGTGCTTGCTCTCCTCACTCCTGCCTTCTGGCGTGTGCACTCCACTGTACTGAGCAGCACATACTGAGGAGATGCGCTGGGGAGCGAGCGAGCGTGCGCACCTGTATGCTGACGTCTGGGTCATAGGTTACATGAGTCGCCCGGGTCACGTCTGCTTTTATCAATAACTGCAAGGAAAATGTAATATCCACAGACATACTCTCTAAAAGTACTTGTAGAACGGATTATTGCCACAGATGACTAAATAGGACTGGTCTGAAAATTACCAGTACTATGTAATAATCCCTTTGTGAGTGGCCAGGATAGGTAGGAAACCTTCCTTTTAATGGGCCCGATCCAATTCACTTTTTCTCCTAAGTTTCAACCTAGGTGATATTCTCACATTATAAATAACATGCCTTTTAAGCCACAAGCAAGCAAGAAAATACTTTTTCACCTACATTAGGTAATCTTTAGAGTGCAAAAAGTTATTTTAAACAGAAGATGAAAAATTATCTTCTAGGAGAGAAATTGGATCGGGCCCAGTGTGTTAGATGATGCAGATTTCTGGCATTTATTATTGAAAGTTTCAGAGTCTGATAATCCTGGTTTAACACATTCCTTCTTAGATATATTGTATGCCCGCATGCACACCAGAAAGCACCTGGTATAGGCCTTTGATATGTGTGATGAACTATGCGTCCCAGTGCACTAACTTTCTAAAGAAAAAAAAAAATTTCTTTTTAACTAGAAATCCAGTGGTGGGCGTGGCCAAGATGGCAATCTGAGCAGACGGCTTTCTCTGGAGCTTCGCTGCCCGGCTCTCCATACCTGCTCTCCTTAACTCAGAGCACGCTCTAATCTGCTCCAATCTTTTGGTTGCACCCCTTATTTACACCCTGGGAGGACTGGTGTACCCGGCCAGCACCATCGGCGGACATAAACGAGGCACTACCGAGCACTTCTGGCTATACTGGTCCGGCCCGTCCTCAGAGAGCACAGCATCATTTTGCTCCATACGAGAACATGGGCGGCAAACAAGGAGAAAAGAGAAAACTGAGGGTGCCCACCCTCCCGATCCTCCTAAGGTGACACCGAAGATGCAAGCTGCTGCCCCGGCGGAAGACCCGATTAATACTGAGGAGATGGTGGAGGACCACATGGAGGAGGCCATCACGCTCCCAAGCACAGCCGAGCTGCTGGACGCTATCAAAACCTGCCAGTCCGCTCTCACCTTAAAAATCTACCACATGGAGGCTAAATTTGGATTGCTCCGCCAAGACCTAGCAAATGTCAGAGACCGAACAACTAATCTCGAGCGCCGCACATCTGACATTGAAGACACGCTCAGGGGACACGAGGCCGCCATTCTAGATATTAGCAAATGGCTGTCCCTACTCGAGGCCCGCGCCAACGATGCAGAAAATAGAAACAGAAGGAACAACTTGCGGCTGCTGGGGTTAGGGAGCAGAGTCAGGATGTGGCTTCCTATACTGAAAACCTCCTCAAGGATCTTTTGCTGTCCTCTACTTTCTCCTTTCACTTCGTTATAGAGAGGGCCCACAGAATGCCAGCACTCCAGGGCCTCCAGGCGCCTACCCAAGACCCCTCACCTTCCGCCTGCTTAATTACAGGGATCGGGATGCGATTCTGGCTGCCACCAGGAAAATAAATGATCTCAAGCTGGGAAACGCTCGCCTAATGATTTTTCAAGACTATACAGCCGAAACACAGAAGCTCAGGCATACTTTCCAACAAGTAAAAACAAAGCTGCAGGAGCACCAAATCAAGTACGCCATGATGTTCCCTGCTAAGTTGAGAGTCCAGGACGGGGAATCGGTTCTCTTCTTTGAAAAACCTGAGGAGGCAATGACATGGCTGGAGGCCCTACCTGCACCCAGAAATGGCTAAGTTAATTATGCCAGTGTTTCTTTCTGCCACTTATTTAGCTTATGCAGATATTGGTTAGTTCTGAACTTTATTTGTTATTATGTTCAGCAAGTTACGTTACATAACTGCTGATGCCCGTTGGAGGCTTGGTGGCCTCCCTCCACCCGACTAATGCTAAATGTCGCTTTAGTTATTTCCACTAAAGCTACTGTGCCTACCACAGGTATGGTTTACTTTCAGGCAGGTAACACACTTGACTTTCAGTTTTCCGCGTGCGTTTTTCTGCATACTTTTTCTGCACACTTAGTGTGTTTCCATGCAGGAAAACTCGCGCCTTTTTTCACAGCAGCTGATGGAATGGATACAGAAAACTGCCAAAATGTGCAGAATCAGGATGCAGAATGTCAGTTTTTTTTCCGCGCGAACAACACAGTAAGTGTGTACTAGCACATTGATTAACATGAGTTAAACAGTCAAGTGTGTTCCCTGCCTCAACTGTTTTGATAACTAGCCTGTGGATGATGTACTGATAGGGCATTCTGCAAGCCAGTATATGGACTGCAGCTGAATGATAATCTCTGCAGCATAGCTATGAACCATGCAGCCATTTTAAGCAGCTAAATTTCATTGTGGGCTTTCTGTGCATAATACTGGCTTTAACTTCCACTGCAGTATATCTTTATACTCGATCTGCTGGACTTTACTCCACATGGCAATATGTTTATGACATGCTGTATGATTACACTAATGATGGAACTTTTCCCTGCTTTATTGTTCGGCTGGACGGATTAAATAATGACCTGGATCACCTTCACAACTGGAAATTCAAATGCTAAAGTGTGAAATATTCCCGCGCCTATGCTAAACTGCCTCTTAGTTCACCCACAAGCTCTCTCATACGTACTGCCAATGGCTGCACTAACTTGGTGTTATATTACGAAATGTAGCACAGCTATACTTGTACACCTTCTTTCTGCAACGCTTATACTATAAAATGCCTCAAATGTCCTTTTTAAAAACTAGCTATACCATTACATGTGTTACTAGAACCGCTAAGACTAATAACTAACGTTCATGCACTTATGTATATATAGGAGGATGTGCAGTAAGTTCAACTGTCTGGACCTGCTGGGGAGTGGAGTGCGAGCACTGAATTCTCAATTTAAGCATAGCTCTTACTAATTTGACATTAACGGTGCTGGTGCTCGGCTCCCTACTGGGTGGAAACACTCTAGCTGGTCTTTATTTTTCCCCCTATTACTCTCTCTTCCCCCCCCCCCCCCCCTAACCCCCCACTTCCCTGATGCAGAGCCTCTAACTAACCCTCTACTGAACCCATCCATATTTGGTTCTGGATAATAGTATCGTGGACTTCTTTGTTTAATTCTGGCTATGGATCTCAGTTTTGCTTTGGTGGCTCTCTCGCAGTGCCCCTCGAGATTTTTCTCTACCAAATTGTACACACATATTAACAATCCTCTGCTCTTCCTTCATACAGCCACTAGGTGGCAGTATAGGATAACAAATAGCGTACCATTAATCTTTACCATTACTTGAAAGCACTCCAGGGGATACTGCAACGTATAGTTGTAACAAACTGGCAAAATATTAGGGTTGCTTCTATTAATTAAGCCAAGGTACTCATTATACACTCTCTACTCAGAGAACGATAATGGGAAAAGTGAATAGAAAACTGTTGATTAAATCACTGTTATCTATGATACTCTCATATACTTGTAATGTTTTTGAAAGAATGTAAAAGTATATATGCATGAGTTGGACCCTGATTATCCCAGGTCTATATATGAATATGTCCCGCTTTTCAACAGTAATACGTCCCTGATTTCTGCCTTATTATATACTATGTATATGTTTAATGATTATATATTATATATATATGTATATCTAGGCTCTGCAAGTAAGCCTTATAGCATTCCACATACTTAGGAGTGGAGGTATGAACAGGGCCGGATTTCTGGGAAGGTCACAGAGGCCAAGGCCTAGGGCGATAAAAATCAGCAGGGCGCAGGACTTGGAGAGATAAGAGGTCACATGTCAAAGTAAATCACCTCTCCTGCTTTGCTCTGGTCTGCCTGAATTCCAGAGATCCCTGCATCTCTCTTACTTGTGCAAAGTGTGTGTTATGGCAGTCAGCATCTGCTGTCACCTGTATGATGAGGGGACTAACAATCTGCTGTGAGAAGAAAAATATATGGGCTCAAGTAGCAGAACTCTTGAGTTCCCATTAGTTTTTCTCATGCAGCACGCATTCACCGGGCAGGAATTAGCAGCTCTCCCTCTCCCTGACTGATGTTAGTTTATTACTAGTAGGTCAGTGCTGTTAAAGACCTCAGATCTGTAAAATTTATGTTTTTTTTTCCTCCTAGAGAATGACAACAACATTCTTTGTGCTACAGTTTAACTCTTTCCTGGCATTTTTTGCCAGCAAACTACTGTGTTGACCATCAGTGAAAGCAGGATGTTTTGAAACAGAATGACAACTGTGTTACATTTATTTACATTTACAAAACAAACAATGGATCTCCTGCTGACTGTATATATAGCTGTGTGCCTAACATCTTGTATACAGTAACAAAGTCTGAAGACGGCTCTCACTATTTTTCTTTTGGTTAGCCAATAAAAAGTGTTATTCTGTTACAAAACTTCCTGCTGACTGATTTTAAGATCTGTCTTAAGTGCTGAATTGTCACTGTGTAAAGTACACCTGAGCTTATGCTGGGTACACACAATGCAATTTTCTGACAGATTTACTGTCACATCGACTATTTCCAACATGTCCGATATGCTTTCCAATCAATTTTCTGAATGTTTTTTCATAGAAGTGAACAGCAAATTGATCGAAAAATTGAAATTAGATCAGACATGATGGAAATAATCGACCTGACAGTAAATCTGTCAGAAAATTGCATCATGTGTACCTAGCATTACACTACATATATGCCAGTGTGTGTAGTGTTGGATCCTTCTACTTACCTGTTCTCTGTTTTGGATGGGCTTCTCTGCATTGCACTGCTCTGTCCCGTTTGTGGCTCTGACTGCAGCTAGTCGCACAGAGGACAAAGAAGCAGCGCTGTCCACTGGGGCTCCTTGTGATTTTGCACTCCTGTATGCATGTGCACAGGAGCCCAGGGAGTGTTATGGGTATGTGTACTTGCCAAGTGCTGCTGAGTGTTCATACATGAGCATAATTTCTGAAGTATGCAAGCCCAGAACACTATTGCCTGCTGTGCATGCAGACAGGAGCACAAAATTACATGGAGTGGACAGAGCATGCACTGCTTCTTTGTTGAACGGGGCAAAGCAGCAAAACAGAGGGGGCCCCGTTCAAACTAGTCAGAGCTGGACAGAATGGAGGGGGGGGGGGGGGGCGGTAGGTGACAGCCGGCCTAGGGTGCTGGAAAGTACAAATCCGGCCCTGGGAATGAACGAGAACTGCAGACAGGGATTAGGTTCATATCTTCCCTTACCCCAGCTATGTGAGGCTTTGGGTCGTACTACATGCTCTTCTATTTCTAGGCAGATGTAGTGGGATCATAAATCTTTACAATTCATTATACAGCCCCTTATTTCCCTCCCCCTCCCCCAATCTATACTCCCATATCCCTTCCCATAACCCGATTTTCTAATCTGACTACTGACTGGAGTGTCAGAATTTCTCACCATATATTATTAGTTACAGGCGAAATATTATTGCTCTGATGAGTTCTACCCCCAGCATTACAGCTGGGAGACTCTGGTTAGCGGACTTCCGGATAAGCCTTCCACAGCACCACTTTTCTTTGTTTTTGTAGTTATATTTTCTTTTCTGTTCTTTAATTTTTATTTTTTTTTTCTCCACTAGTTAGAATTACTAGTAGTGTTACTCCCAGTCCTCTTTAGGACTGAAGGTTCTCTGAGTTACAGTTCTCATTTGGGATACAAGACGTCCTGATGTTCAGGTTCCTATTACAGGATGTGGGGTGGGTGTTGGGTTGGGTTTACTGGTGCTTTCTGTATTACACCAGAATGTTGTATAATGTGCTCTTGTCGTACTACACCAGAATGTTTTATAATGTTCTCTTGTTCCTCTATTTCTTTCCTGTCTTCTGTTGTCCGTCTCCTGCTTGAGTTCCCCTCCTGCTCTCACCATTCCTGGGATGGAATCGATTTTGGTGGATATATAATGTATTTCTCAAATTGTCACATTTAACTCCTATTATTATGTATGTGCTAAATGGCATCTCTTAAACTAATATTGTGGTATGTCAGAGGCTTGGGATCTAAAATAAAGCGCTCTCTAGTTATCAATGTCCTTAAACAACAATCTCCTCATATCTGCCTGTTACAGGAAACACATCTCATAGGTGGAACCATTTTAGCTCTTAAAAGACCATGGGTGGCACAAGCTTACCATGCTACTTATTCATCCTATTCTAGAGGTGTAATGATTTTAGTGAATAAAAAAAACTTACCTTTTCAGCTACATGATATTAAAATTGATCCAGGTGGGAGATATATAATATTACACGCCACAATTCATAATGTAAAGCTGGTGTTGGTTGTTACCTCCTCCTGCGGATCTAACCGTGCTAGACAAAATAATCTCACTAACTGCTCAAATGTCCTCGCAGAAACTGCTTATATGCGGTGACTTTAACTTGGTACACGATCCCACTAGGTAGAGACAACCTGGATTTCAGTAAATGGCTGGATACTTGCAACTTAACAGATGCATGGAGATGGAAACATCCCACACTGCAAGAATACCCCTGCCATTCTGCTTCCTATGGAACCCTGTCTAGAATAAACCTAAGCCTAGTATCTAGCGATGTTCTCTCCGAAATTAGGAACGCTCATTTCCTAGCAAGAGGAATATCTGACCACGCACCTTTAGAATTAACCTTACAACTAGGCATCTGACGAAATTATTCGGTGTGTAGACTTTCTAAGCACTGGATCTCGGATCCCACAATTGACGATATCATCAAGCGAAAACTTAAATTGTACTGGTCACTAATCCAGACACAACTTCGCCACAAATGGTATGGGATGAGGTCAAGGCGTTTCTGCGGGGACATTATATTGAGGCTATCAAAATTGCTAGAACACAAGCTCATGCCTCAGTACAGTGGAGAGAAAAAACAGCTACTGACCTTAAAGAGGAACTCCAGTGAAAATAATGTAGTAAAAAAAGTGCTTCATTTTTTACCATAATTATGTATAAATGATTTAGTCAGTGTTTGCTCATTGTAAAATCTTTCCTCTCCCCGATTTACATTCTGACATTTATTACATGGTGACATTTTTACTGTGGGCAGGTTATGTAGCTGCTCCTAGCTGTTTTGGCTGTTAGAGACAGCTGTAAACAGCTTTTTCCTGTCTGTGAACATTGTTACATTGTGGCAGTTTGCCCAGAGTACCGCGGTACTCAGAGCTTCTTGTGGGAGGGATTTCAGCACAAAATCAGTCATATAGCGCCCCCCGATGGTCTGTTTGTGAAAATCATTATATTTCTCATGTAAAAGGGGGTATCAGCTACTGATTGGGATAAAGTTCAATTCTAGGTTGGAGTTTCTCTTTAATAGCCATTGCCATTCAGTTGCATGCTGGGGGTTCTTTTTATCTATAATATTTCCTCCTCTTCTCTTTATTTCCCTGCCTAGCTGCCTAGCTGTAACATGATCCTCTGCTCACTTGTGTTTACAAGTAAGGCTGAGGTGACTCAGCGATACTTACCTCGGGATGGGCAAGCCTCTGGATCCTAATGAGGCTTCCCCTGTTCTCCTCAGCCAGCTCTGGGACTAACTTACACTCTAAACCAGTCGTTCTCAACCATTTTACCCTGGAGGAACCCTGCAAAAAATTTTTGGATCTTAAGAATTCCCTGCAAATCATTTATGGATCTCAAGGAAATGCCCGAAAATCAGTATTGGATCTCAAGGAACCCCTGCATTTATACTGCAGGAAGCATGGTCTTTAAAAGTAGGTGTGGCTGTTTATTTCCCTACCCCCTATTACAGTGTCTCCTTATTCTAGAGCTTTTTATTAATGTGCTTCTTTTTACAATACCCCCATTATAATGTGCTCTATCATACTTCCACCACCACCACAATGGGGGAAAATGCCAAGAAGTCCCTGCAGAGTACTCAAAGATCGATGGAGTTCCAGGGAACCCTGTTTGCAAAAGCCTGCTTTAAGGCTGCTTTCACAGTGGGACGTTACAGGCTGACGTTACAGCAGCCTGTAACGCAGCCCAACTCACAGCAATGAAAAATCAATGGGCTGTTCACAGTGCCCACGTTGCGTTACAGTGTAACGCTGGACATTCAAAGAAAGTGCAGCATGCTGTGCGTTCTACATGGCTTTAGCCACGTTAGACTGTGTGCACATGCTCAGTAATGGGGTTTTTTGTCAGGAGCGGAGGAGCAGAGAGTCCGCTTTCGTACTTAGCCACATGGCTAATTAATATTCACTGCACTGCAGTGTTTTCTTCCTGGAGCGGCCGCTGATTGGCTGGCGGGACCACGTGATGCGGAGTGTTCCGATCACGTGGTCTCCGCAGCGCATAGAACAAAAAAGGCGCACCAAGAGCTGCTTAACGCAGCTCTAGGTAGCGTCCTCCTCCAACACCACCAGGCGTTGCGTTAGGGGCACTTTTTGTGACCTATAACGTCCCCTAAAACGCAACGTCCTGGTGGGAAAGGGGCCTTAAACAACAACAAGAGTAACCTGCCTGTGCAGGGCACTAGCGGTTTTCAGCTCAGGCTCCATTGGAAATAACCATCAGGAATAGTAGTCACTGCGTAGGCACAGAGCGTTCCCAGCCGCGGGAGCATGACTGGAGCGTGCGTGTCTGGCCAGAGTACCAGAGCATCCAGCCGGGGAACAGGAGTGGCCCAGAGAGATGGCAAGGGACCGAGTGGCAACCAGGGGGTTGGAGGAAGCCCCAGGTAAGTATGAAACCTGAGACTATTTTTGTCTCAGGTACACGAGAAGAGAAAGAGAAGGGAATGGGAGGGCGATTGGAGGAAACATTTAGGGCAAGCCCGCCTTTTCCTGTGTGAAAAAGCGACTTAGCCAGAAATCAATTTTTTCAAAGAGTGATTATGGAGACCAAGTGGGGACAAGGAACGGAAGGGACAAAGCGCAAAGGTATGTGTATCCAACATAAACACAGTTCTGTGCTTAGCTTAGGTAGCTCTTGGGTCAGGTATACTTTAAATAGCGAAGGTGCAGTTATAATGGTGGCTTAACAAGCACCACTCCACTTCAAATATAATGGCACTATATGCTGTGCAGCACACACATGAAACATCAAGACAGCGATCTGAAGAATGCTATTGTATTTAAGCGGAAAATTCACAGTAGAGCAGTAAGAGGTATAATAGACTGCGCAACCCCCCTCCCCCCCCCCCTTCCCTCTTCATAATAGACTCTGAAATATGACACGAGTGAAGGAATTGTAAAAATACAATAGTCTTGAGTGATGCGCAATATACACATATAACCTTTACATAAAGATATAATACAGCATGGAAGGCAGTGGTGCACAAGCAATGAACCCACAGAGCCTACAGACTGCAAGTGAATCTATGAGCTTAAAATACACCTGTCAGATCAGATCGCAACTTAAAGGAGTCATCAGGGATTTTTAAACAAAATAAACGCTACTTACCGGGGGCTTCCTCCAGCCCCAAGCTCCCAGCATGTCCCTCGCCGCACCTCCAGGTCGCTCTGTACTGCGCCTGCGCGAGCGGCGCTGTCAATCACCGCCACGTGGGCCGGAGCGGACCGCGCAGGCGCAGTAGTTCTGCGCCTGCGCAGTCCGCTCCGGCCCACATGGCGGTAATTGACAGCGCCGCTCGCGCAGGCGCAGTACAGAGTGACCTCGCTCTGACGTCATCGCCGGGGACCAGGTCGGAGCTCCGGCGAACGGCTGACGGCAGAGGTGCGGCGAGGGAAGTTGCGTTTATTTTGTTTAAAAATCCCTGATGACTCCTTTAAAGAGAACCAGAGACAAAAAACAAATAGATCCTTTAAAGAGAACCAGAGACAAAAAACAGATAGATTTATACATACCTGAGGCTTCCTCCAGCTCCGTAAGCCTGGATAACTCCCACGCCGCCCCTCTGTCCGCCGGTACCGGGTCCCGTACTTTCGGCCAGTCGACGCAAGCACAGTGCGCTCCCTCCGTACTGCGAAGGCGCATGCGTACAAAGCCAGAGGGAGCCCCTGCACATGCGTACAACTGGTCGCGTCCGGCGGAAGTGACAGGACCCGGTACCAGCGATAGAGGCAGCGGAGGATGGCGGTGTGGGAGCGAACCAGGCTTATGGGGCTGGAGGAAGCCCCAGGTATGTATGAAATCTTTTTCCATTTTTCAGCTTGTCTCTGGTTCCCTTTAAGGCTGATGTAGTGTAGTGGGGGTGTCTCAGCACCTTGCAGGGAAAAAAATATAGGAGACAAATACGGGAGCCCAATAGTGTAGTATATTAATATGCAATTGAAAAAAGGAATTTCAATAAATTACTACTCACAAAAGGAGGTTGCAAGGGCAACCAACCGTAGGAAGCAGGTGGAGACCATAAACCCGACTCCACTCGGGGTAGTCCCAGCCGGGACCTGGATGTGGTCGCTCTCCTTGAAAAAGTAGGGACAGGTGTCCACTGTGGGGCACCCACAGGTGGTCTGTCACCACCCCTCAAACACAGATTGTTTGGGGGTATAGCTATGCACAATTGAAGGTAAAGAGGCGCCTTGGTTGAAATAAAAGCATCTAAAAACAGCTTAAAATCGAGGAAATAATATGGGGTGGCTTACCTCAATAACGAAATCCTTGTATATGACAAAATATTTTTATTTAGCACAGGCAACGCGTTTCGCGTGTCCAAGCCCGCTTCATCAGGCCAATAAAAGTGCCAAATGAACAAGTCGATATGGCTCCCTTTGCCTGTGCTAGATAAAAATCTTTTGTCATATACAAGGATTTTGTTATTGAGATAAGCCACCTCATATTATTTCCTCGATTTTAACCACTTAAACTCCCGTGGTACGGATTTCTCCGTCCCTTTTTTCCCCCCTAAAAAAACCAAGGACGGAGAAATCAGTACCTTCCGCGCTACCGCCGCTGTCCGCGCTCCCGCCGCTCGTGCACGCCGCCGCCAGCTCGCCCGGAGAGAAATCCATTCCCGTTCGTTGATCTAAGCCCCCGCAATGATCTGCTGCTTCTCTGAGAAACATCGCGATCATTGTGATGTGGCCAGCCTCCTACTGCTTCCTGTAAGCGTCCTTCCGGACGCTTACAGGTCGCATGTAAACAGACTCACTGTGGCCATCTTGTGGCCAAATAGTAAAACTACACCCTAACACATTTTACATATACATAAACATTTTACATATACAATAAATTAACTCATTACCTCCCACACTCCCCAATTTTTTTTTTTTGTAATTTAAAAAAAAAAAAAAAAATACAATAAAAAAAAAACCCCATAAATAGTTACCTTAGGGACTGAACTTTTTAAATATTTATGTCAAGAGGGTATAACACTGTTACTTTATAAACTATGGGCTTGTAATTAGGGATGGATGCAAAACTGAAAAAAATGCACCTTTATTTCCAAATAAAATATTGGCGCCAAACATTGTGATAGGGACATAATTTAAATGGTTTTATAACCGGGACAAATTGGCAAATACATTTCATGGGTTTTAATTACAGTAGCATGCATTATTTAAAAACTATAATGGCCGAAAACTGAAAAATAATATTTTTTCCCACATTTTTTCCTATTTTCCCATTAAACCACATTTAGAATAAAATAATTCTTGGCATAATGTCCCACCTAAAGAAAGCCTAATTGGTGGCAAAAAAAAAAAAAAACAAGATATCGTTCATTTCATTGTGACAAGTAATAATAAAGTTATAGACGAATGAATGGAAGGAGCGCTGAAAGGTGAAAATTGCTCTGGTGTTCAAGGGGTAAAACCCCTCAGAGGTCAAGTGGTTAAGCTGTTTTTAGATGCTTTTATTTCAACCAGGGTGCCTCTTTACCTTCAATTGTGCCTTTAAGGCTGAGTTTATCCGTACAAATAGTCCAGAGGTGTATTGGCGCTGGCAACTAGCTTTGCAACACCTAGAACTCTATAGAGTTGATATTACCATAAAAAGGATTGCTAGAACAAAAACAAAGAATTTTTGAGCAAGGGGACAGATGTGGGAGCATGCTTGCATGGCTCTCTAGAGACGCCCAGACTATGACTGCCATTCCACAACTGCAAATAGACCCACAGACAATAGTTAACGACCCTGACAAAATTAATGAAGCCTTCTTTAATTTCTATTCTAACTTGTATACCAGTAGACTAACGGCCTCTAAAGCGGAGCTTGAAGAGTATTTAGCAGAAATTAATCTGCCTATTCTACAACCAGAGGATGTTGAGCTACTCTACACAATTACTGAGGTATCAGATGCAAATAAAGATATGCAAATAGGTAAGACCCCCGGACTAGACGGATTCCCAACTGAGTTCTATAAGCAATACATTAAGATGATCGCATCTCACTTAAAGAGTAACTGTTAGGCTACAAAAGCTAATTTAAACCTCTATTCTCCTGTGTTAAACAGTTTAGAAGGAAACCAAAAAGGCAATACTGAAGTTAAAAATCTCTCTTACTTTGTTGTTGGCTGAATAGCAATCATCCTTTTCCCCAAGCTCCTAAGGAGGCCGCATAACAGATACTGCAGAGCATGCTGGGGCTGCTTCTTTTCCCTGGTGCTCCTCTTCATTTCCCTATCCCGCCCTAAGGCCTGGAACCCACTGAAAACCGCAAACGCAAAACGCAACCGCTAGCGTTTTGTCTGAGCGGTTTGCAAGCGGATTCATGCACGTTTTCGGTCGCGTTTTGCAACAGTGTATTTTTTTGCTCAGCGGTTGTGTTGCGTTTTGCGTTTTGCGTTTTTATCCTGATTGGTCCTGTGAATTATTTTTAATTTTGTTACAGTGTGCTGAACCGCAAAACGCTAGCAAAACCGCTCAGTTTAGGTTTTGCTGAGCGTTTCTGCTAGCGTTTCAATACTTTGCATTGAAGCGCTAACGCTCCCAAAATGCTGCAGGTCCTGCGTTTGCGTTTCTGGGAAACGCAAACGCTCCTGTGGAAGTTGCCCCATCCATTAACATCAGCTGAGCGTTTTGGCAAAACGCTAGCGTATCGCAGCGCTGCCAAAATGCTCAAAAAAACGCTCTTGTGGGTTCCAGCCCTTAGGCTGCTTTCACAGTAGGACGTTACAGGCTCATGTTACAGCAGCCTGTAACGCAGCCCAACTCACAGCACTGAAAAATCAATGTTCTGTTCACAGTGCACATGTTGCATTACAGTACAGGATCTTCTCAAAAAATTAGCATATTGCGATAAAGTTCATTATTTTCTGTAATGTACTAATAAACATTAGACTTTCATATATTTTAGATTCATTACACTACAACTGAAGTAGTTCAAGCCTTTTATTGTTTTAATATTGATTATTTTGGCATACAGCTCATGAAAAAGCCAAAATTCCTATCTCAAAAAATTAGCATATTTCATCCGACCAATAAAATGAAAAGCTTTATGGAGATGAAGATTTCATTTTTCAGCACGACCTGGCACCTGCTCACAGTGCCAAAACCACTGGTAAATGGTTTACTGTCCATGGTATTACTGTGCTCAATTGGCCTGCCAACTCTCCTGACCTGAACCCCATAGAGAATCTGTGGGATATTGTGAAGCGAAAGTTGAGAGACGCAAGACCCAACACTCTGGATGAGCTTAAGGCCGCTATCGAAGCATCCTGGGCCTCCATAACACCTGAGCAGTGCCGCAGGCTGATTGCCTCCATGCCACGCCGCATTGAAGCAGTCATTTCTGCAAAAGGATTCCCGACCAAGTATTGAGTGCATAACTGAACATAATTGTTTGAAGGTTGACTTTTTTTGTTTTAAAAACACTTGTCTTTTATTGGTCGGATGAAATATGCTAATTTTTTGAGATAGGAATTTTGAGTTTTCATGAGCTGTATGCCAAAATCATCAATATTAAAACAATAAAAGGCTTGAACTACTTCAGTTGTAGTGTAATGAATCTAAAATATATGAAAGTCTAATGTTTATCAGTACATTACAGAAAATAATGACCCTTATCACAATTTGCTAATTTTTTGAGAAGATCCTGTATGCTGCTAGTCCGCTATTGTTCTTAGCCAAATGCCTAATTAATATTCACTGCACAGTAGTGTTGTCCGGATCATGAACGATTCGGATCTTTGATCCGGATCTTTTTTGTGAGTCGAATCATCCAAGATTCGGTTCACAGTGGATGTCTGGAATGAATCAGGAACTGCAGGTTCTCTCACTCTGCTGCAAATGATTCAAAGATTCGGATCTTTTCAATGATCCGATTCGAATCATTGAAAAGATCCGGACTTCCCAGTATAGAACTAAAACGGCTCACCTCTGTTCATCTGACAGCCTCCCCCCACACTGAAAGCATGATCGCCCCACCCCCTTGCACCCCCCCCCCCCCCCCCGAGTGACAGACAATATGCCCCGATAGACCAGAGACTGGTGGGAGTGTCTGAGGGCTGGAACTTGGGAGGGCTAAAGAATCATCAATCAGGAAGCAGGGTAAGGGAGGATATTACATCACAACTGGCTTCATACAAGACAGACAAGCATGGAACCTGCCATGAGCTGTCAGGAGCATCAATCTCTGCAAATACTATATAAAAATTCTGTGAAATCCAAACGTGGACAGTGAAATGCATATGTAATGTAAGTACAGCCAATATTTAGCTACCGATATATGTGTTTTTTTTCTCTGAGACCTTATACCTAACAGCTCCTCTTTAAAGGATTCTCTACATTCATCCTTTGCTGGGGGGGCTCTCCTGCCTTCCATGTCTGAAGCCTTGACAGTGGTAATACCTAAGCCAGATAAAGATCCATTACAATGCTCGTCGTATAGGCCAATATTCTTGCTGAATACCGATGCTAAAATTTTGGCAAAGGTCTTAGCCAACAGATTGAACCAAGTTATATTAACGTTAATACATTTTGACCAATCTGGTTTCATGTCTGGTAAGGGCACGGACATTAACCTCCCTGGCGTTCTATTAAAATCGCCAGGGAGGCTGCGGGAGGGTTTTTTTTTAATTAAAAAAAAACTATTTCATGCAGCCAACTGAAAGTTGGCTGCATGAAAGCCCACTAGAGGGCGCTCCGGATGCGCACTTTCGATCGCCTCCGGCGATCAAAAGTAACAAGGAAGGCCGCAATGAGCGGCCTTCCTTGTTTCGCTTTCCTCGTCGCCATGGCGACGAGCGGAGTGACGTCATGGACGTCAGCCGACGTCCTGACGTCTGCCGCCTCCGATCCAGCCCTTAGCGCTGGCCGGAACTGTTTATTCCGGCTGCGCTGGGCTCGGGCGGCTGGGGGGACCCTCTTTCGCCGCTGCACGCGGCGGAACGCCGCGCTGCGGCGGCGATCAGGTAGCACACGCGGCTGGCAAAGTGCCGGCTGCGTGTGCTCCTTTTTATTTCATGGAAATCGGCCCAGCGGGGCCTGAGAAATCCTCCTGCGCAGGTTACCCCGAGCTGAGCTCGGGATAACCGGCAAGGAGGTTAATATACGCAGACTGCTGACCAATATCGCTGCCTCTCATTCTAATTCTGGGGAAAGAGCGATAGCCTCCCTCGACGCCGAAAAGGTGTTGGATTCGGTTGAGTGGAGATACTTGTGGGCCGTACTGCATACATTTGGGTTTGGTGACAATTTTATAAAATGGATTCAATTACTCTATGATACCCCAAAGGCTAAAATTAGGACAGGCAATGTGATCTCATGCTTTTTCGGTCTGGAGAGAGGTACCAGACAGAGAAGCCCGCTTTCACCAAGCCTGTTTGCGCTTGCTATGGAGCCAATTGTGGCATTTATCAGACAATCTACATTAGTTGAGGGGTTAAAATTAGGCAACCTTCATGAGAAAATGTTGCTATACACCAATGACGTATTACTCTACCTGAGAAATCCTGATAGCTCATTGACAGCTGCCCTACGTTTATTCGATACATTTAGAATGATGTCGGGCATCAAAATTAATTGGTCTAAATCGTTATTTTTGCTAGATGCTCCATCACAAATGGCACCAAGCCCTGCTTGTCCCCTCAAAGTGGTAACACAATTTAAATACTTAGATATTCAAATTACTAAAGACCTTCAGTCTTATAAATTCCTTAACCCCCTTGGCGGAAAGCAGTTTCTGACGCTGCGTCCGCCGGAAGGTTTTTTGCCTAAAATTCTTTTTTTTTAAATGCTTTAGCTAGCATTTCGCTAGCTAAGCATATGGCCAAAGTTGCTCTGGTCCCCCCCATGCCCGCCGATCGCCACTGGCTATACGTACCTCGCCACGATCCCACGAAAAGCGCAGTTTCCTGATCGGCTTCCGGCATTGCTATGGCACTCGGAGAGGACGTCATGACGTCATCGATGTCATCCGCAATCCCGATCGCCGTCATCGCAAAGCCTGGAGCTGATTGGGCAGCTGCGCCGGCGTGGGAACGCTGGGGGCAGACCCGGGACAAGGTGCTTCAGCACCCAAGGCTAAGACACCAAAGTGCGCCCCTCCATTCCTCCCACCCCAGCCGTCACACACTGATTGCTATTAGACTAAGAGGCTCCAGGGCCCCCAACACCTTAATCTCTCGTTATCTGGCTTGCAGGCACTGCTATGTATCCCCTTTTCTTATTTCTCTCTGCTTCTAATACAATAGGGGAATGATAGCTGAGTGAGTTGTGCGCCCCCTCCTACACTCCGCCCTGAGGCTGGAGCCTCTCTCGCCTCTGCCTCGGCACGGCCCTGGCTGGGGGGTACGTATAACGGAGGCTATTGCGGGCGATCGCGGGGGACCGGAGCAACTTTGTGCATACGCTTAGCTAGCGAACTGCTAGCTAAAGCGTAATGCACCGATTAAAAAAAAAAAACGTCCTGGGGCCATGTGATCCTCCACGGCGGCTACCCCGTATGTAGTATGGGGTTACCGCTAAGGAGGTTAATCTAGATCCCGTTGTCCGCCAACTAGAAACCAAATGTGCAGTATGGAATAGGCTCCCACTCACTCCAATCGGTAGAATCAATCTCCTGAAAATGATTTTTCTCCCAAAATTTACATATTTATTCCGCCAATGCCCCATCTGGCTCCCTCTATCGTTTTTTAAAAAACTCGACACAATTATGCTGGGTTTTGTTTGGGCTAGGAAACAGCCGCGTATCGCTTTGGATATGCTGCAGCTTCCTAAACACAGAGGCAGACTGGCTATGCCACACCTCCAAAAATATTACTGGGCTTCTTAGTCACCATCAGATGGTGGTTTTCCCAGGACAACAAAAACCCAGCTATAAACACAAAGGCAGTGATATTGGGATCATATGAGCAGCTAACCAATTTTCCGTATAGAGGCTCTAAATCTAATGCTGCTACGATGCCCATGACAACCACTTGGAGAGCTTGGAAGGCGGCCAGAGCCCCCCTCTTAAAATCAGGCAACCTTTCCCCTTATACGCCCTTATGGGGAAATCCACAACTATGGCACTTCTCCACTATTCCAGATCCTGTTATCTGGGCCAGGTATTGGATTAAAAACATTGCAAATATTCAAAGTGATAAGTCTATACTCGTGTTTAATGACCTTAAAGAACAATATAATCTTCCAAATAAACATCTTTTCAGATATTTACAATTACGTCACGCTCATAGATCACAGTTTAGATCACAACCTTCCGGATAAAAACCGATAAGCTAGAACAGCTCCTGCTGACTAAGGACCTTCCTAAGCCTCTATCAGCTATATATACAGAACTAATAAACTCAAATAATCACAGACTCGACAAATGTTATCGTAAATGGGTGACTGATGTTCCTGAAATGGACACTAAAGACTGGGACATGATACTAATGGAATTCCCCACTACAGTAATCTCAGCTAGTGACAAATTAATCCAAACCAAATTTTTACATAGAGTCTATTTAACTCCAGAAAGAATGCACAAAATGATCGGAGCAAACTCGGATAGATGTTGGAGGTGTTCAACCGAACTGGGGGACTTCATACATATTTTCTGGACATGTCCGAGAATTGCCTCATTCTGGAAAGATGCGCTTGCATTAATTAATAAACTGCTGCAAACCTCTTTACCCCTTACAATACCTGTTTTATTACTGGGACACCTCAAGAGGATCACTCTCTCCAAGAATAAGCAAACCCTGGTCCGAATACTTTGCTTTCAAGTGAGAAAGGAAATACTAAAATTATGGAAAAAACCTTCAGTACCAACTATTGGCTTATGGGCCAAAGCGATCAATAATGGACTTCCATTATACAGGACCACATACTTAAATAATACTTAAATAGACGTTGTCCCAAGAAATTTACCAAAATATGGGGTATATGGGAGAGTAGAATAATGGACCCTGCTGATCCTAATTTCATCCCTATCCTAGAGTAAAATGCTATATCAATATCCTTGATGTTAGGGAGGGGGGGGGGGGGGGGGGGAGGGGTCCTGGGCTTGTGACGGACAACATCTATTTTCCACACTTTTACTTTTCTGGTCTTTTGACCTTCTTTCTCTCTTGTATTCTTTCAACTATCTTCCTTATCCTCTACTTGCACAAAGTTGGAATTTAATTTCCAGACATGTATTATCTCATTGGCTATATATACTGGATACTGATTTATGAATGATTTTGTATCAATGATGTAACCTATATACATGGAAATCCTGTCAACACTTTATATGAACACTGATTGTTACCAAAGGCAATAGGATTGTGCAAATCTGTACTTTTCTTCTTTGTCTTCTCCTTACAAAAATAAATAAAGTTTAACTGTTAAAAAAAAATAAAATCCAGTGGTACGACATAGGTGTGCAATGTTTGTTAAATAGGAATGAAGAAAGGAAAAATCAGCACAAACAATTGGTCTTGACATAAATTTATGAGTGACTTTGTGTCAGTTGAGCAATTAACTTGGTAAAGTATTATACAAACAGATGTCTGCAGTAGTTTCATTAGCTTTATGAATAAAGCTGCCTGTGATGAAGGAATAGTTATTATGGAGAAAACTCGCATATAGTGTATATTACTTACAAGTGCTGGTGCTTGGTTGCCTATTGTAGGAAGAAGTGGATGGCTGATGGGGCCTCTTTCCAGCGAACCATCTATGGAATCCATCACAGATGTACTTAGCTTAAAGGGAAGTCCATTTGTCTGACTTTGCTGGAGTGCCCGAGAGGCGATTCGAGCATGACATTTGGGAGGAGGCTGGGGAGGTGGCACAGGCTTGATATGTAATGGAATTTGCTTCTCCTGAAAGTCCTTTTGTGGTTTTGTTAATTCTCGAATTCTCTGAGGTGTTCCAAGAGCTTGTCCCACATGGAAATATGGATGCCTGAGGGCCTACCACAAAAAAATATTTGTATAAATACACAGTAAAGAGAGGAAAACAAGCTGGGCATATTTTTTTTATATGCATCCTCTAAACATGACTTTGCACCCTCCTTCAACATCTTCAAAAAGGCCCTCAAACACACCTTTTCACTCTGGCCTACCCTCCCTCACTGGTGCTCTAAACCCGCAGCTGAACTCTGGTCCCCTACCTTTCGTGTCCCTACCTCTCCCTCTTGATTGTAAGCCTTCAGCAGGGTCCTCCTCCTTGTGTCTCCTACGTGTTCATGCACCTCTATTACCGTACACCAATCTATGGATCTGAGTGAACTCTTGAGTGAACTCGACTGGCATGCTCCCATCCAGTGACTGACTAAGCATTACCTTGTACTCATACTGTGCTGCGTGATCTGGTTTGCATGTATTCCTGTATTGTCTTAATGCTGTATGTCACCCCTAAATATTGTATGTAACCTTAACTAATGTTGAGAGCTGTGTAATATATTGGTGCTTTATAAATACAATAAATAAAATTAGCCTGGAAAACTCAGGATTCTACTCAGAACAGGCCTGCAATAGTTGACCAAAGAAGTTGAGAGCACATGCTCAGTGTCATATCTAGAGGCTGTCTTTTGAAATTAGATGAAGCAGAATTGCTGCAGAAGTTGGGGTGGTGGTGGTGGTGGGGGGGGGGGGGGGGGGGGAGAGGTTGCTGGGTGTCAGCTTGTCACTGTTCAGACCAAACACACCACACTGCATCAAACTGATCTGCATAGCTGTCGTCCCAGAAGGAAGCCTCTTCTAAAGATGACACAGAAGAACAGTTTGCTGAAGAAAAGCAGCCTAAGGACATTAATTACTGGAGCCATGCCATGTGTCCTGATGCGACCAAGATAAACATACAGTATTTGGTTCAGATGGTGTCAAGAGTGAGTAGTGGTAACTAGGTGAGGAGCACAAAGACAAGGGTACCTTGCTTACTGTCAAGCATGGTGAGACTTTGGGTACAATATTGACATTCTTCACATATGGCAGGAGACATTGGCAGCGTTTCCAAACAGAGGCTGCACCCAAATGGACTACCTGCAATAGATGTGCAGAGCTCCACAATGTGGACTAAAATCAGGGGTGAGCTTGGGGTGCCTGGCACCTGGGTGCAAGATTTTCTCTGGCGCCTATGGGAGTGGTTAAATTAACTGCGCCCAGCCACATAACCACACCCATGTCCTGCCTAATCACACCCATGTTCCCGTTTAGGTAGTGAGTGACAGGGACCCCCATTTAGGCAGTGAGAGACAGGGACCCCGTTTAGGCAGTGAGAGACAGGGACCCCAGTTTAGGTAGTGAGTGACAGGGACCCCGTTTAGGCAGTGAGAGACAGGGACCCCCGTTTAGGTAGTGAGTGACAGGGACCCCCTTTAGGTAGTGAGTGACAGGGACCCCCTTTAGGTAGTGAGTGACAGGGACCCAGTTTAGCTAGTGAGTGACAGGGAGCCCCGTTTAGCTAGTGAGTGACAGGGAGCCTCGTTTAGCTAGTGAGTGACAGGGAGCCCCGTTTAGGTAGTGAGAGACAGGGACCCCCATTTAGGCAGTGAGAGACAGGGACTCCCGTTTAGGTAGTGAGTGAAAGGGACCCAGTTTAGGTAGTTAGTGACAGGGACCCCCTTTACGTAGTGAGTGACAGGGACCCCCTTTAGGTAGTGAGTGACAGGGAGCCCCGTTTAGGTAGTGAGTGACAGGGACCCCCTTTAGGTAGTGAGTGACAGGGACTCCCTTTAGGTAGTGAGTGACAGGGACCCCCTTTAGGTAGTGAGTGACAGGGACCCCCTTTAGGTAGTGAGTGACAGGGACCCCCCCTCTAGCCGCCGCTCCCCCCTCACCTTGCAGCCAGCAGCAGCAGCCCAGCGTCAGACCTCAGGATCAGCGGGCAACCCGATCAGTAAGAGCGGGCGCAGGACGCACCCGCTCTATATGTAGAAGTGATGTCACTTCCGCATGTCAGTGCGGTGTGCTAGGTCCTAGCGCCCGCACTATTGGTCGCCGCCTGATCGAGGTCTGACGTGCTAGAGGGAGAGGGGAGCGGCGGCTAGAGTGGGGGAGCGGCGGCCAGAGGGGGTGAGCGGCGGCCGGGCGGTGCCTGGGTGCAATGCACCCGCAGCACCCGCCCAGGCGCGGCCCTGACTAAAATACAGGGCTGTGGAGTCGGTACAAAAATCTACCGACTCCGACGTTTAGGATTCCACCGACTCAGACTCCTCTAATTTGCATATTACAATTTTGTTGATTGAAAGTATGTAACATGAAATTCATCTCTTAACTGCCAACGCTTAGGAATTTTAAAAGACAACTGAAGTGAGAAGTATATGGAGACTGCCATATTTATTCCCCTTTAGTCATAGACTAAAACTAGTCCTTGGTAAGAGTACTTGTAAATGGTACAGACCGGAACAAAGAACATCTATCAGGCCCTAGGCAATGTAACTGTGGGTACATGTAAGAGTGATGTGCAGGTACTCTGCAGGGGAATAAGGAGTTTCTTCCTCTATTACACATTCTTCATGCACAATCTGAACCAGGATTATGGCTGGTTCAGATTGTCGCCGCCGGGAGCGTACTACACCTGCGCAACACTATTGCGCAGGTCAGGGGCGTAACTAGACATCACTGGGCCCCCCTGTAAAAGTTTGGATGGGGGCCCCCCCGCGAAACTTTGGATGGGTCCCCCCCCACCCCCACCTCCCTCGCTTTCTGCACAGGAAAACTGAGGACCAATGTGTTTTCCTTATGCAGATAAAAACACTTAGACTTAAAGGAAATGTCAGGCAATCTATGCTCCCCCCAGTTATACTTACCCGGGGCTTCCTCCCAGCCCCTTGCAGCTGACAAGTCCCTTGTCGCAGCTCTGTTCCCAGTACATACATACATACACAGCCGTATGTTTTTACTACATGCAGTGGCGTATCTGGGCAAAATAGTGCCTATGGCAAACACTGAAGTTGTGCCCCCCTCCCCCCGCCATTCCCAGAGAATAGGATCTTTAAGACGCCCGACAACTGAATGCAAAGTACGGCAAACGCTCAACTTCCATTTTGCACCCGTCGTGTAAAAATGTGTGACGTCGCTCACAGGAAGATGGATCGGAGAACGCTTGTCGTTGCTGGATCCATCTTCTTACATGTTGTGCCAGCAATGAGTATTATATTTAGTTTTGAGACAGTGAGCTGACTAAATGTTCACTCCCTCCCCCTACCCCATCATCTACTCATTGCTGGTCAGTGTTCTTATCAGGATGATCTTCTACAGCAGGTCTGATAAAAGTCAAGGACCTGTGAATCTTCTCACTAGCACCTATGTACTTGGAGCCTGCTGAGAGCAATGTATGGGCAGCTTAGGCTGTACACACCTTACAATGCCTATATAGCAGCTCTCAGGAAGTTTATAGCACACAGCTGCAAGTCAGAAGAATCACATGTCCTTTGCTTTTATCAGCGCAGGAGATCATCCTGATTAGGACACACAGACCAGTGTGATAATCCCTGTCTCTTCCTGCCGCCCTCAGCATAGAGACCCCACTCACGTCTGCTCCATGTGTGTCCTGTGCAGCAGCTCCAGGCTGGAGCTACACACATACACTCCTCTCCTCTCTCACCATCAGCCCCAGCGGCACTCACGCAGGGCTCCATGGCCAATCAATAGGGTTATGTGAGTGATGTTGCCAGGGCGACACAGAAGCTGTCAGCAGAGAGGTGGACGCCAGGACTGGACAAAGACACAGTCCTCTGCCTCTTCCTACTTGTACAGACAGCTGGGCTGGCTGGGAGGGAGAGGTAATTTGCTAATTGATCAGCCCCCCTGGGAGGTGAAAGACAATGGAGCCTATTGCAGGAGCTCTATGTGCAAGGCTCCAGATACACCTCTGACTACATGAGAGCACATGCTATATGGAGGAACAACAATGACATGCTGAACATAAGATATATTCACTGTAACTTTATCAATCAGTGACGTTCTGAATGTTTTGCCACTGTTATTACAGGATCTTGGACTCAGTATAAGACAAGCTCTCAATGAGGCAGGGACAGTCAGACATCAATCTTACCCACTCTGCTGTGTTGTAAAAGTAATCAGAGGCCATAAGGTCATGTGTGATAAGAATCTAGGAATCTCTTTGGAATGACTGCTGATAAGGGACAGTGTAGAACTTTTTTCACCCTGTGACTCTTTTGTTTGTAACTTGTACATTAAGTCTTCAGAACTTTGCTGCAATGTGAGACAGATGTTTTTTACGAGCACTAGGGAGCAGGGACAGTGTACAAATTCCAAAGTGTGTGTGAGTCCTTATCTGTGTGGTGGACACATGCAGTCAATATAACAATAGTATGAGAGCAGAATACGCTTTTTTTTCTCCATGCCCTTAGCTGTCAGTCTCTCAAACTTTCCCCCCACGGGCCCCCTGTGGCTTCTGGGCCCCCCTGCGGAGGCATCCTCTGCAGGGTCTATTGTTACGCCTCTGGCGCAGGTGCAGAACGCTCCTGGCTGTGGAAGCGGCATGCGGCCGGACTGCGCTGACTGCCTGAATTACCAGGACTCATAGCAGAAGATCCAGGTGGTGGAGGTGGACAGCGAGGGACTGATTAGCCTGAAGGGGGCTGGAAGAAGCCCCAGTTATGTATAAAACTTTTCTTTTCATCCTACTCAGGTGCCATTTAATTCGTAGTCACCAAACCAAATTTTAACAACATATCAAATTATTTGATTTCATGAGCAAAGAGAGTGCATACATTTACATTTGCATAAATCAGAATCATCGCAGAATTATTTCCATCTCATTGACCATCTCTATTAGTGACACGGCTACACATCAGGCTTTATTCTTACAGCATAGACGTTATTTAGTATATATAAGAGATTCCTGTGTACACATCATATATACAGTCACAATCAGATGTGTATATCTGACTTTAAAAATACGGTGACTGCTTTATTGAAGCAGCACAAGTAATTAATTTTGATTGGTTTATTTCATTTTTGTGGACTAAGCACAGCTATTACTGTATGTATAAATTATCTATGATGACTATTATCTGAGAAATAGAACATTTTATCATATTTTCTATTTTAATTACAATTTAAATTCATTAGGAGTCGGAGTCGGTGCATTTTTTCCCGAATCCGACTCCAGGCACCCAAAATTGCCCCGACTCCGACTCCACAGCCCTGCTAAAATACACAACTTGCATTCAAAACAGGTACAGCAAAGGAGGACATTAGCTTGATATGTGCGCAAATTATTCCCTACTAGACTCTGCACATCTGCACATCTATTGCAGGTAGTCTATTTGGGCGCAGAGCTCTACACATCTATTGCAGGTTGTCAATTCAGGTGCAGCCTCTGTTTGGAAGCGCTACCAATGTCTCCTGCTGTACAAAACTCATGTAAGTATACCTATGGCTAGCTGCATCCATGTACTTCAATTTGCATTCAAATTATAGATTAGGACTAGTACATGACTTGCATCTGATTTGCATACAAGGCATGTATTTAGCCCCTGTGGGGCTCTGCATGCCTTTGTTGGTCTACAATTCAGTTGCAGCCTATGAGCGCTGTCATTTGTTTGTTATTCTTCACATATGGTTGTACTCACTTTTGTTGCCAGAGGTTTAGACATTAGTGGCTGTGCGTTAAGGTAATTTGATGGGACAGCAAATTTACACTGTTATACAAGCAGTACACAGACTTCTTTACATTGTATCAAAGTGTCATATTTTCAGTGTTGTCGCTCGAAAATATATAATGAAATATTTACAAAAATGGGAGAGGTGTACTTACTTTTGTGAATAATACACTAGTAAGATGTGGTTATCAATTTCCATAGACAAAAGGTTTATTAAACATGTGCAATGGCACCAGTTCGTTTTGGGTCCTTAGGAGCCCCTTTTAAAGCATAGATGGTACATATAGATGAATTGAAAAACATTTTAGCCCTGTATTTAACAGATCAGTTTATAAAAATTCACATAGTTGCCGAGACAATCCTGGAGCAAGATGGGCAACTACACGCCAGAGATACCCCAGCCATCTGCAATGGAGCGCAACACAAGTTTGTGTAAAATGCATGGCCACCTGTGCTGCAGAGCTATGGGACAGTGTAGGATGATGTTGTTTTAATCAGTGATATAATGATGCCTCATCCAATTACCAGAGATACTGTATATACATGTTAATACATACAGTATAGTGCCCATTACCAGAATGTGAATAGTTAACATTCTTTACTTCAGCCATTCCTTTTATAATTGACCATTTCCTTATATTTTAAGTACACGTAATATACCTTGCTGGGTAGCTGACCATAGCCTTATAAGGAAAGGTGTCTGAAGACCACTTAGGATTGGCTGGGACTGTGTCTTTGTGTGTATGGGTATAAAAGGGGGGCAACACCCCTATATCACTGGCTTCGTGATGACTGCTTTGTCAACAGCAAACTGTGCCCAGGTCCCCAAACTTGATATATGTACTTCCATAAACGAAAAAAATCCTTGCACTCTTGTCCGGGAACCACAGTCACTCTCACAGTTGCTCTCTCCTCCTCGGTTCTATGCACTGTGCTGCTCCAAGGATTGGAGACAAATAGGCAAATCTAGAAGAAATGGAGTGCTCTATAGTGCATTAACTAAAGGATGAGCTTTATTCGCAATAAATCATTATACTCACAAGAATATAGTAAAGGTCTCGCATATCAGCGGTAAAGCCAACCGCTTCCAACCCTGGTAGTTGATGGCAACGCGCTCTGGCCAGCAGCGCGATCTCCGTTGTCCAGGAAGCCGTCTTGCTAAAGGGTAGGCGTGGCTTAGCGTCAGCGTGCGGGTGACGTCATTACGCGTTTCGGCTCTCTGCGCCTTCGTCAGATGACGTCAGCCGCACCAGCACACTCGTGATTTCCCCAAATCTGATATGCCCATCAGGGCATATGGAGCCCCTCAGGACTATATGTGATCTTACATGCTGAAAGACATCTGGACATTTGACCATCATTCTGTAGCTAAGTATTTATTCATTAAATGTTATCCTTTACAAGCTAAGTGCTGTCTTTGATTTATTTTTATGTGCTCTGAAACTGCGAGTCTATTACAAATAAAGTGCTGTGGGACAAATAGGCACCTTGTGTAGCTTTGTTTACAGGTTTTGTGAATTGACATTACAGACAGTGTGCCCAGGCTCTTACAAAATGCTGAGGTACACCATAGCCCTGATTTACTAAGACACCTCAATAGATTTTCAATAATCTGCCGTGAACATATCATAAGTGATCCAGCAAACCTGGGCTGGATTTAATATTGTATACCTTGCTAGCTGTTGGCCTCTTCTTGGGGTCCCATTGTAGCATTTCCCGCATGATCTGGATTCCATCACTACTTGCGTTAGGAATCAACGTTTTCAAGTTATTTGGAACACATTGAGGCCAGCGAAAATTCATGGAGCCAGCGAGCTGGTAACCTTCCGGCCAGTCAGTCTGGAATAGAGAAATAGATTTTTATATGAATATATGTAGGACATTTCAGGGCTGTTCTCAACAGACACAAACTGATTTCCAATGGATTCATTTTCATAGTACACGTTTAAAATATACATGATGATTCAGGAGATGAGTGACTAAAATATAAATGCCAAAACATACCTTCTTCGGTGTCCCTAGCACCTGACAGATCTTAAATATTGTATCCATTTCACTGGATCCTGGGAAGAGAGGCCGAAGGGTGTATACTTCAGCCATGATACAGCCAACAGCCCAGATATCAATGGGCGAGTTATAGTTAGTAGATCTGAGCAGCACTTCTGGAGCTCGATACCTATGAATAAAGCACAAAAGTACTATCACTGTGTATACATAGGGATATTGCAGGCTAACGTTAAAGAGGCTATTATATTAAAATTATTATTTTGAATACTGTTTTCTGTGCATGAATGTGGTAACCAATGTTGTTTCTAAGCTCCTTCCTGTGACCTAGGCAAAAGGTCCAACAAGCATTATTAAGTTTTATATCATGAAAGAACTCAGCCTATTGCTTCAGTCAGATAGCAGGCATACTGTATTAATAAAATATAGGTGCCTCATGCATGAATACAAGTTAAAAAAATTCGTAGAAATAGAATATTTCAAACATAAGCACAAGCTGATTACGTACACTTAAGTGGAACTTCAGTCAAAACTTCATTTAGCATTGGATTGAGTTGGTAAGCGTTTGAACAACTGTCATATTTATCTGTCTAGGTCCACATTGCCAAATTTTTCCTTCACATCCTGTTTCAGTGACTAACGGTATTTCACTATGGGCAGGAAAATTGGGCGCATGCGGCAAGTAGCCTAAATGGGTTCCGCCATAGGCGCTAATACAAAATAGTGGTCTTTGGGAGCCAAACCGGAAATTTGGGGGCACGATATACAGCGGGCGCTGACACAGCGCCCACTATATATTGGGCATCGTGGGCGCCCAAATCCCGCTACTCTGTATTAGCGCCTATGGACCTGCTGCACACATCACGTGGAGAGGCCGCACCGCCCGAACCCCAGCCACTAGCCGAAGACAGCAAAGCTGTCAGCTTAAGGAAGCAGGACAGCCGCAAATCACTGAACCCACCACATGCAGGCTGCAGCCACCTGCAGGCTCTCCTCTGCTGCCGAACCGCAAAGCATCCCAACCTCTGAACTGGACCAGCGCTGTACACGAACCAACTGGAGCTCCACTCCACACCAGCAGTGGCTCTTGTGTGGTTCTCTGAGCAGGGCCTTCTACAGCTCTCCTCCACCACACTCCGATTCTCTGCTGCCGCTGCCTCCTGCCTGGCCACCCACGGAGAGGACTTCAGCACCGGAGCTAACGCGCAAGCCGCTCTGCGGCCTCCACTGCCGGGCTCCAGCCACAAGCAACAGAGGATCGCTGGGGGAAGGAATAGGTCAGGGCTGCAGTCTGACAGCTTAGGGGGGAGGGTTCTGTGTTAGAGTAGGGTTAGATTTGCCCATAGTAAAATTTGATATTGAATATTGATATTTTACGATTTTATAGTAATATATCCGTATTTAATAACAATATTTTACTAACAACGTTGCTGTACGCCCTTATTTCCGCGCACCTTTATTTTAAGTACGCATTTTGCCAAGAGTAATTGAAGCCGTGCTAAACCTAAAATGAAACAACTGGGCTACTGATGGCTCATTCAGACGTGCACTATAACTGTGTCCTTTAATTATCCTTCCCACTTCTCTGATACAACCACAGCACAATTTATTTTAACCACTTGCCGACCGCCTTCAGCCCATGGGCGACGGCAAAGTGTGGGCCCAAACGACCGCAATACGTCCATCGGCGGCGCTGCCGATGGGCGTGTTTAGCCGGCGATCGCGTCTCTGGTGACGCGATCGCCCACCGGCAAGAGGCTCCGGCCACCCGTCGCGTCAACCAGCCAGCCGTTCGGAAGCGCCGGCGGGTTGTTAACCTACAGATTGCCGGATGTAAAGCGTATAATACACTTTGTAATGTATACAAAGCGTATTATACAGGCTGCCTCCTGCCCTGGTGGTCCCAGTGATCGAGGGACCACCAGGGCAGGCTGCAGCCACCCAGGTAAACACCCAAACACACTGATTTCCCCCCCCCTGCCCTCTGATCGCCCACAGCGCCCCTTAGATCCTCCCCAGACCCCCCCTCCTGTGTACTGTATACATCTATCCTCCCCTGTAATCACCCACTGATCACATGTCAATCACCCCCTGTCACTAACACCCATCAGGTCAGACCCTAACCTGCCCCTTGCGGGCACCTGATCATCCCCCACACCCTCAGATCGCCCGCAAACCCACCCTCTGATCATCTCCTAAATGCATTGTTTACATCTGTTCTCCTCTCTAATCACCCACTGATCACCCATCAATCACCCCCTGTCACTGCTACCCATCAGATAAGACCCTCATCTGCCCCTTGTGGGCACCCAATCACCCGCTCACACCCTCAGATAGCCCTCAGACCCTCCCCCCCCCCCCGATCACCGCCCCAGTGCATTACTTGCATCTATTCTCCCCTCTACTCACCCACTGAGACACCCATCAATCACTTCCTGTCACCCCCTAGCACTCCTATTCATCAGATCAGGCCCTAATCTGCGGGCTTCTGATCACCCGCCCAAACCCTCACCTGCCCCACCGCAGTGACAGAATTTTTTTTTCTGGTCACTGCTGGTCTCTACGACTGAATTGTGGCTGAGACCAACCGTTATGCCACACAATACGCAACCGCCAATCCAAAAAGCTACCATGCCCAGCCTTTTCTGTGGAAACCACTCCAAGTTTCCGAACGTAACATTTTTTGGGGCCTTCTCCTTAACATGGGTCTAGTCAAAAAGATAGTATTGCGGTCTTATTGGTCTACGCACCCAATATATCACATGCCCATGTTTTCTGCTGCCATGTCCAGGTCACGATTTGAGAACATCCTGCGCTTCCTGCACTTCAGTGCCAATACAACCTGTCATCTAAGAGGACACCCTGCTTATGACCGGTTCCAAAAAATGTGGCCCCTCATAGACCACCTGTCATCAAAATTTGCAGATGCTTATACCACTGAACAGTCATTTTAAAGCATTTGGTTTCCAGACTACTCCTCACGGTTTTGGGCCCCTAGGAACTCCACAAGTGACCCCATTTTAGAAACAAGACACCCCAAGCTATTCCGTTAGGTGTATGATGAGTTCATAGAAGATTTTGTTTTTTGTCAAAAGTTAGTGGAAAATGACACTTTGTGGAAAAAAAAAAACAATAAAAATCAATTTCCGTTAACTTGTGACAAAAAATAAAATCTTCTATGAACTCACCATACTCCTAACGGAATACCTTGGGGTGTCTTCTTTCTAAAATGGGGTCACTTGTGGGGTTCCTATACTGCCCTGGCATTTTAGGGGCCCTAAACCGTGAGGAGTAGTCTAGAAACCAAATGCCTCAAAATGACCTGTGAAATCCTAAAGGTACTCATAGGACATTGGGCCCCTTAGCGCACCTAGGCTGCAAAAAAGTGTCACACATGTGGTATCGCCAAACTCAGGAGAAGTAGTATAATGTGTTTTGGGGTGTATTTTTACACATACCCATGCTGGGGGGGAGAAAAATCTCTGTAAATGGACAATTGTGTGTAAAAAAAACAAAATAATCTCATTTACAGAGATATTTCTCCCACCCAGCATGGGTATGCGTAAAAATACACCCCAAAACACATTATACTATTTCTCCTGAGTACGGCGATACCACGTGTGACACTTTTTTGCAGCCTAGGTGCGCTAAGGGGCCCAAATTCCTATGAGCACCTTTAGGATTTCACAGGTCATTTTGAGGCATTTGGTTTCTAGACTACTCCTCACGGTTTAGGGTGCCTAAAATGCCAGGGCAGTCTTGGAGGTGTGGCCACGCATACTATATAACCTGTGCAATAGATGTATGTGTTAACCACTTGCCGACCGCCCCCAGCCGATGGGCGGCGGCAAAGACTGGGCCTAAACGACCTCAATACGCCCATCGGCGGCGGCAGGCGTGCTTATGCGGCGATCGCGTCGTTCGTGACGCGATCAGCTGGCGACTGGCTCCGCCCCCTCGCGCTGTATCCCGCCAGCTGTTCGGAAGCGCCGGCGGGTTACTAGCACCCGGATCGCCGCTGCACGTATGTATAATAGGCTTTGTAATGTATACAAAGCCTATTATACAGGCTGCCTCCTGCCCTAGTGGTCCCAGTGTCCGAGGGACCACCAGGGCAGGCTGCGGCCACCCTAGTCTGCACCCAAGCACACTGATTTCCCCCCCCGCCCCCTGATCGCCCACAGCACCCCTCAGGACCCCCCCCCCCCCCTCCCTGCCCACCCCCCAGACCACTGTTAGCACCCAATCACCCCCCTAATCACCCATCAATCACTCCCTGTCACTTTCTGTCAACGCTATTTTTGTTTTTAACCATAAACAGCCCCCTGCTCCCTCCTGATCACCCCCCCACCCCTCAGATTCTCCCCAACCCCCCCCCCCTGTGTACTGTATGCCTCTATCCCCCCTGTAATAACCCACTGATCACCTGTCAATCACCCCCTGTCACTGCCACCCATCAATCACCCCCTGTCACTGCCACCCATCAATCAGCCCCTAACCTGCCCCTTGCGGGCAATCTGATCACCCACCCACACCAATAGATCGCCCGCAGATTTGACGTCAGATCACCTCCCAAGTGCAGTGTTTACATCTGTTCTCTACCTTAAACACCCACTAATTACCCATCAATCACCCCCTATCACCACCTGTCACTGTTACCCATCAGATTAGACCCTAATCTGCCCCTAGCGGGCACCCAATCACCCGCCCACACGCTCAGATTGCCCTCAGACCCCCCCTTATCAATTCGCCACTGCATTATTTACATCTGTTCTTCCCTGTAATAACCCACTGATCACCTGTCAATCACCTATCAATCACCCATCAATCACCCCCTGTCACTGCCACCCATCAATCACCCCCTGTCACTGCCACCCATCAATCAGCCCCTAACCTGCCCCTTGCGGGCAATCTGATCACCCACCCACACCATCAGATTGCTCCAGACCTACCCTCAGATCACCTCTAAAGTGCATTGTTTACATCTGTTCTGCCACCTAATCACCCACTGATCACCCATCAATCAGCCCCTGTCACTGATACCCATCAGATTAGACCCCTATCTGCCCCTAGGGCACCCAATCACCCGCCCACACCCTCAGAACGCCCTCAGACCCCAGCCCTGATCACCTCGCCAGTGCATTGCTTGCATCTATTCCCCCCTCTAATCACACCCTGAGACACCCATCAATCACCTCCTGTCACCACCTGTCACCCCCTAGCACACCTACCCATCAGATCAGGCCCTAATTTGCCCCGTGTGGGCTCTTGATTACTCGCCCAAACCCTCAGACCCCCTTCCGATCACCTCCCCAGTGCATTGATTGCATCTATTTTCCCCTCTAACCACCCCCTGAGACACCCATCAATCACCTCCTGTCACCCCCCTAGCACTCCTATCCATCAGATCAGGCCCAATACAACCTGTCATCTAAGAGGCCACCCTGCTTATGACCGGTTCCACAAAATTTGCCCCCTCGTAGACCACCTGTCATCAAAATTTGCAGATGCTTATACCCCTGAACAGTCATTTTGAGAAATTTGGTTTCCAGACTACTCACGGTTTTGGGCCCGTAAAATGCCAGGGCAGTATAGGAACCCCACAAGTGACCCCATTTTGGAAAAAAGACACCCCAAGGTATTCTGTTAGGTGTATGACGAGTTCATAGAACATTTTATTTTTTGTCAACAGTTCGCGGAAATTGATTTTTATTGTTTTTTTCACAAAGTGTCATTTTTCACTAACTTGTGACAAAAAATAAAATCTTCTATGAACTCACCATACACCTAACGGAATACCTTGGGGTGTCTTCTTTCTAAAATGGGGTCACTTGTGGGGTTCCTACACTGCCCTGGCATTTTAGGGGCCCTAAACCGTGAGGAGTAGTCTAGAATCCAAATGCCTCAAAATGACCCGTGAATAGGACGTTGGGCCCCTTAGCGCACCTAGGCTGCAAAAAAGTGTAACACATGTGGTATCGCCGTACTCAGATGTAGTATAATGTGTTTGGGGGTGTATTTTTACACATACCCATGCTGGGTGGGATAAATCTCTCTGTAAATGTAAAATTGTGTGTAAAAAAAAATCAAAACATTGTCATTTACAGAGATATTTCTCCCACCAAGCATGGGTAGGTGTAAAAATACACCCCAAAACACATTATACTACTTCTCCTGAGTACGGCGGTACCACATGTGAGGCACTTTTTTGCACCCTAAGTGCGCTAAGGGGCCCAAAAGTCCAATGAGTACCTTTAGGATTTCACAAGTCATTTTGCGACATTTGGTTTCAAGACTACTCCTCATGGTTTAGGGCCCCTAAAATGCCAGGGCACTATAGGAACCAAACAAATGACCCCATTTTAGAAAGAAGACACCTCTAGGTATTCCGTTAGGAGCATGGTGAGTTCATAGAAGATTTTATTTTTTGTCATAAGTTAGCGGAAAATGACACTTTGTGAAAAAAAAAACAATTAAAATCAATTTCCTCTAACTTGTGACAAAAAATTAAATCTTCTATGAACTCACCATACTCCTAACGGAATACCTTGGGTGTCTTCTTTCTAAAATGGGGTCATTTGTGGGGTTCCTATACTGCCCTGGCATTTTAGGGGCCCTAAACCGTGAGGAGTAGTCTTGAAACCAAATGTCGCAAAATGACCTGTGAAATCCTAAAGGTACTCATTGGACTTTGGGCCCCTTAGCGCAGTTAGGGTGCAAAAAAGTGCCACACATGTGGTATCACCGTACTCAGGAGAAGTAGTATAATGTGTTATGGGGTGTATTTTTACACGTACCCATGCTGAGTGGGAGAAATATCACTGTAAATGGACAATTGTGTGTAAAAAAAAAAAAGAAAATTGTCATTTACAGAGATATTTCTCCCACCCAGCATGGGTATGTGTAAAAATACACCCCAAAACACATTATACTACTTCTCCTGAGTACGGCAATACCACATGTGTGGCACTTTTTTGCAGCCTAACTGCGCTAAGGGGCCCAAAGTCCAATGAGCACCTTTAGGCTTTACAGGGGTGCTTACAATTAGGCACCCCCAAAATGCCAGGACAGTAAACACACCCCACAAATGACCCCATTTTGGAAAGTACACACTTCAAGGTATTCACAGAGGAGCATAGTGAGTCCGTGGCAGATTTCATTTTTTTTTTGTCGCAAGTTAGAAGAAATGGAAACTTTTTTTTTTTTGTCACAAAGTGTCATTTTCTGCTAACTTGTGACAAAAAAATAAAATCTTCTATGAACTCACCATGCCTCTCACTGAATACTTTGGGATGTCTTCTTTTCAAAATGGGGTCATTTGGGGGGTATTTATACTATCCTGGAATTTTAGCACCTCATGAAACATGACACGTGGTCAGAAAAGTCAGCGATGCTTCAAAATGGGAAAATTCACTTTTGGCACCATAGTTTGAAAACTCTATACCTTTCACCCAAACCAATAAATATACACTGAATGGATTTTTTTTTTATCAAAGACATGTAAGCACAATAAATTTGGACAAAAATGTATACAGAAATTTTACTTTATTTGAAAATGTCAGCAAAGAAAGTAAAAAAAAAAAATCAATTTTTTTTTGACAAAATTCATCTCTTTTTGATGAATATAATAAAAACTAAAACTTGCAGCAGCAATCAAATACCACCAAAAGAAAGCTGTATTCGTGACAAGAAAAGGAGGTAAAATTAATTTAGGTGGTAGGTTGTATGACCGAGCAATAAACCGTGAAAGCTGCAGTGGTCTGAATGGAGAAAAAGGCTCTGGTCCTTAAGGGGCGAAAAGACTGTGGTCCTCAAGTGGTTAAATTCGCATAATTACTAACATATGTGAAAATGTGCGCAAATTTGCATCTACATGCGTTTTTGCATTTCCCCTAACAAACTCAAGTCGAGTATGGACTATGGACAATGCGGGGAGCCGCGGAGAGTAAACAGCCATCTAGCTACAATCTGTGTGTCGCTAGCGTGACGTTTTTTTAATGGGGTACTGCAGAGCACGTGGGGGGGGGGGGGGGGTTCGGCTGGGGGCAATGTATAAGGACACAGAGGCTGGTGATAGTATACAAAATGTGCCTCTTTGTCCTATATGAATTGCAGAAAACCACCTTTGGCTCTCTTTAGCGCCCATTTCCATTATCGCGAATCTGCATGCGTTTCCTGCACACAGATTCGCATAACCAATACAAGTTAATTAGCCTGTTTCCACTTGTCAGGACAACAGAGTGTTTTTCTGTACAGGAAAAATCTGCACAGCAGAGCCATCAGAATTCGCACACCGCCTTGTGCATGCAATGTAATTCATAGGAAATTCGCATGCGTTTTCGCGATGTGAATTTTCCATGCAATTCGCGTACGTTTTCGTATAAAATCAATGTAAGGGCCGTTTCGACTAGTGCGTTTCTGCATTTTCGCTAACAAACTAACATTGCACAAGTGGAAACGGGCCCTTACAGTATGTCTATAAACACTACGCTGGTATACTCTCCTAAGTCTATTCTTTGACAGTATAAAAAAAATGGTGGATGTGGTCCCCGACAACCTGCGTGTACATACCTCTGCCCTCAATACTGATGATTATGAATTATTACAAGCCTGGCCGGACTTTTGTAGGAAGAGCTGGTATACATCAGAGATAGTACACCTGTCATCAGGAACAGCTGAGACCCCTCACACACCCACATCTATATAAACCAATAGGCTCAATTTTCTTTTAAAGTCAAAATCGCATTTATCATTCAACTTATGGTGACAACAACATACCCCACACAGAGACTATAATTTTACAATAGTATGGCTACATAGATTCATTAGCAAAGTTCTGCACCTAAATATGTATCGTTAATCTTACAATCATTAGAAAATAAGGCTCCTCGTAATCAAAGTTGGCCAGCGCAATGCCTCATCATGGGACAGACCAAATGATTTGCACAGCTCCGCCTACTTTTGACTGTATTAAGCCTGGCAGCCTTTCTATCTCACAGGCCATGCCTCCTTTGCCCTCAGACAGCCCATCCCAGGACTCAAGTCAGGTATGGACTATGGACAAGGCGGGGAGCCGTGATATGCAGGCGGCGGGGAGCCGCAGAGAGCCGCAGCATCAATGTGAACAGCCAGCTAGCGACCATCTGTGTGTCGCTAGCGTGACGGTTTTAATAAGGGGGACAGCAGAGCATGGGGGGGGGGAAGGGGGGGCTGGGGGGCACACTATAAGGACACAGAGGCTGGTGATAGTATGCAGAATGTGCCTCTTTGTCCTATATGAATTGCAGAAACCCACCTTTGGCTCTCTTTAGGGCCCGTTTCCATTATCGCGAACCTGCATGCATTTTCTGCACACAGATTCGCATAACCAATACAAGTTAATTAGCCTGTTTCCACTGGTCAGGACAACAAAGCGTTTTTCTCTACAAGAAAAATCTGCACAGCAGAGCCATCAGTATTAATAGGAAATGAACATGCGTTTTCGCTATGCGAATTTTCCATGCAAATTTGCGTACGTTTTCGCATAAATTCAATGTAAAGGCCTTTTTGGACTAGTGCAGTGCGATTTCTATTCGGAAAACGCATAAACGAATTCACATGCGCTTGCAAATTTGTATGCAAATTTTCATGCGAATTCGCATGCGTTTTCGCGGTCCTGTATAAGGATGCGAATTTAACGATATTAGTGCCCTTTGTGCTTTAACATTTATTATAAGGTATGCGAATCTGCATACATAAAACGCATGCAGATTCGCTGTAGTGGAAACGGGCCCTAAAAGCGCACAGGCACTGACATGGTTAAATTCGCATAATTACTAACATATGCGAAAACGTGCGCAAATTTGCATCTGCAAGTGTTTTTGCATTTCCCCTAACAAACTCAAGTCGGGTATGGACTATGGACAATGCGGGGAGCCATGGAGAGTAAACAGCCAACTAGCGACAATCTGTGTGTCGCTAGCGTGACGTTTTTTATAATGGGGGACAGCGGGGGACAGCAGAGCACGGGGGGGGGGAGCTGGCGGCAATGTATAAGGACACAGAGGCTGGTGATAGTATACAAAATGTGCCTCTTTGTCCTATATGAATTGCAGAAACCTTTGGCTCTCTTTAGGGCCCATTTCCATTATTGCGAATCTGCATGCGTTTCCTGCACACAGATTCGCATAACCAATACAAGTTAATTAGCCTGTTTCCACTTCTCAGGACAACAAAGTGTTTTTCTGTACAGGAAAAATCTGCACAGCAGAGCCATCAGAATTTGCACACCGCCTTGTGCATGCAATGTAATTCATAGGAAATTCGCATGCGTTTTCGCTATGCGAATTTTCCATGCAAATTCGCATACATTTTCACATAAAATCAATGTAAGGGCCGTTTCGACTCGTGCGGTGCGATTTCTATGTGGAAAAAGCATAAACTAATTCACATGTCCATGCAAATTTGTATGCAAATTCGCATGCGTTTTCGCGTTCCTGCATAAGGATGCGAATCTAACTATATCAATGCCTGTGTGCTTTTACATTTATTATTAGGTATGGGAATCTGCATGCATATTCCCTGTAGTGGAAACGGGCCCTAAAAGCACACAGGCACTGACATGGTTAAATTCACATACATACTAACATATGCAAAAACGTGCGCAAATTCGCATCTGCATGCGTTTTTGCTGCAGATTTCTGCACGCAGATTCACATAACCAATACAAGTTAATTAGCCTGTTTCCACTTGTCAGGACAACAGAGCGTTTTTCTCTACAAGAAAAAGCTGCACAGCAGAGCCATCAGAATTAATAGGAAATGAACATGCGTTTTCGCTATGCGAATTTTACATGCAAATTTGCGTACGTTTTCGCATAAATTCAATGTAAAGGCCTTTTTGGACTAGTGCAGTGCGATTTCTATGCGGAAAACGCATAAACGAATTCACATGCGCTTGCAAATTTGTATGCAAATTTTCATGCGAATTCGCATGCGTTTTCGCGGTCCTGTATAAGGATGCGAATTTAACGATATTAGTGCCCTTTGTGCTTTAACATTTATTATTAGGTATGCGAATCTGCATACATAAAACGCATGCAGATTGGAAACGGGCCCTAAAAGCACACAGGCACTGACATGGTTACATTCGCATAATTACTAACATATGCGAAAACGTGCGCAAATTTGCATCTGCAAGCGTTTTTGCATTTCCCCTAACAAACTCAAGTCGGGTATGGACTATGGACAATGCGGGGAGCCGCGATATACAGGTGGCGGAGGAGGCGCGGAGAGTGGCAGCTAGAGATGTCCCGAACGGTTCGCCGGCAAACGGTTCCAGGCGAACTTCGAGTGGTTCGCCTTCGCAGACAACCGGGAACGTTTTTTCAAAGTTCGGTTCACCCATAGACTTTAATGGCCGCCGACTTTAGCGGTTAATAGCAAAGTCCCCTTACATAGTAAAAACACCAAAATTGTTGGGAATGTAAAGTGGAATAGTGGGAACAAGAGGAACATTTTTTTTTTTCAAAAAGACCTTATACTTTTTGAGAAAATCAATTTTAAAGTTTCAAAGTAAAATGAGCCGATTCATAAAAAAAAGAACCGATTCATTAAAAAGAACCAGATGATTCAAGAACTGTTAGTATAGCAGAGAATGCGTCCTGAGCAGGACGTGAAGCTGCCGGCTCCGCTGCTGTCTCTCCCCACCTGACTGCACCTGTCACCTTCACCTACCCTGGCACTCGGTGCACCCATGGGTGCCAGGCTAGGTGAGAGCGACAGGTGAGGAGGTGGGGAGAGACAGCAGGAGCCGGCAGCTATGCGTCTGAAAGGACGCATTCTCTGCTATGTGGGAAGCGTTGGAGATCTTCAATCAACTTAATTGAAGATGGCAACATAAGAGGATACATTGTTCGTTGGATCGTTTACCGTGGATATTGGCGTGGGAATTTTTTTTTAAAGGTACAGGAAAGTATTTATGGTTAATTTAGAATAATAAAATACTTTTCTCGTGGTTGTGTTTTTATTTCATTTAACCCTTTGTGGAAATGGGTAAGGGGTACTGTGTACCCCTATACTCATTTCTCCAGGGAGGGGGTGGGCATCTGGGGTCCCCTTCTTAAAGGGGACTCCCAGATGCCACCATGAACACCCCCCCCCCCCAGGGAGTCGTCGCCCCCACCTCCTCCTGGGGCACTGGATTGGACAAGGGCTCCGGGGGGGTGGGGGGGAAGGCTTAGCCGCCCCTCCATACCATGGACCATGCAGGCTGGTATAGCTCAGGGTGCGAAGCCCCAGTCGGCCGGGGCTCCGCATTTTGGCTATCCCAGCCTGCATAGTGGACAAGGGGCTACAGAGGCTCGGGAGGGGGGACCCCACGCCATTTTTTTTTCAGATTTCCCACACACAGCACATACAAATAAAAAAAAACATAAAAAAAATGTTTAAAGGACTTCCGAGGCCACAAATGTGAAAAAAAGTTAAATACCTTTTCATAATCCAGATCCATTGAGGTTGCCATCCGCGCCCTCCCGTTCATTCCGCCATGGCTCCCGCACTAATAACGGCCTTTCTGAACGGGTCGGGTTCTCATTCCCCCCTCAATATGGCCACTACAGATTGCCACGGCTGCGCAGTCCGCATAGACGCGATTGCGGCTGCGCAGCTCTAGAACCTCCTCCCAGTGCGTCCGATGTATGCACGCATATTGATGACGCGGCAGGAGGAGGGCCTAGAGCTCCGCAGCCGCAATCGCGCCTATGCGGACTGCACAGCAGCGGCAATCTGTGGCGGCCACATTGAGGGGGTAATGAGAACCCGACTTGTTTGGAGGGGGCGGGACCCGACCGGGGCCGGTATTACTGCGGGAGCCATGGGGGAATGAAGGGGAGGGCGCGGGTGGCGTTCTCCATGGATCTGGATTATGAAAAGGTATTTAACTTTTTTCACATTTGTGGCCTCGGAAGTCCGTTTAATAGTGTTTCCTGCTATCTTTTTAACATATGCTGCAAATTTGGTGTTGTTAAGATGTAAGGGGCCTTTGCTATTAACTGCTAAAGTCGACGGGTGATGATAACCAACCAGAGTTATAGGGGTGCAAAAGTGCTGAATTCTACCATAGGCTTCCATTAGGCTCCCTATTTCACTTTCAAAAATCTCAAATCTTTTCAAAGGGCGATGGCTCAGCAGTGGCAAATTTTCTAGCATTGTAGGGACTCTTAGGGGGATCATGACTGGTGTGTTTCGGGCCCCTAGGCCAAAGAGGTCATAGCCTAGGATCACAAAAACCTGTTTATTTGGGCACTGTCAATGGTGGAGATTCTGACGAACATAAATCACATCCATGGCCGTTAGCAATGTCTGAATCTCACGATGTCTCATGCAGGTAGAAGGCATATTGTTATATTTTGACTCCAAAGTTGGGTTCCCTACATCTCTGCAAACCAGAGTTACAGGGGTGCAAAAGTGGTAAAATGCCCCATAGGCTTTCATTGGGCCTCCTATTTAACTTTCCAAAAATTGCAAATTTTCTAGCATTGTAGGGACTCTTAGGGGGATCATGACTGGTGAGTTTCGGGCCCCTAGGCCAAAGAGGTCATAGCCTAGGGTCACAAAAACCTGTTTATTTGGGCAATGTCAATGGTGGAGATTCTGACTCTTTGGCCTAGGGGCCCCAAACGCACCAGTCCTGAGCACCCTAAAAGTCCCTACAATGCTAGAAAATTTGCCACTGCTGAGCCATTGTCTTTTGAAAAGATTTGAGATTTTTGAAAGTGAAATAGGGAGCCCAATGAACGCCAATGACAAAATTCAGCACTTTTGCAGTGCACCCCCATATCCGTAACAACACCAAATTTGCAGCATATGTTAAAAAATAGCAGGAAACAATATTTAATATTTAAAGTTAAATACCTTTTCATAATCCAGATCCATGGAGGACGCCATCTGCGCCCTCCCATTCATTCCGCCATGGCTCCCGCAGTAATACCCGCCCCGGTCGGGTCCCGGACTCCCAACCCCTCCAAACGGGTCGGGTTCTCATTCCCCACTCAATATGTCCGCCACAGATTGCCGCGGCTGCGCAGTCCGCATAGACGCGATTGCGGCTGCGCAGCACTAGGGCCTCCTCCTGCCGCGTCATCAATATGTGTGCATACATTGGACGCATTATGAAATGGTATTTAACTTTTTTCATACTTGTGGCCTCGTCCTTAAAAAAAAAAAAAGTATATATATATATATATATATATATATATATATATATATATATATATATGTATACATACATACACACACATATATACATATATATATATATATTTTTTTTATTATTATTATTAATATTTATATGTGTTGAGTGTAGGAAATCTGAAAAAAAAAAATGACGTGGGGTCCCCCCTCCCGAGCCTCTGTAACCCCTTGTCCCCCATGCAGGCTGGGATAGCCAGAATTCAGAGCCCCGGCCGACTGGGGCTTCGCACCCTGAGCTATACCAGCCCGCATGGTCCATGGTATGGGGGGCTCCGGGGGTAGGGGCGACCAAGCCTTCCCCTCCCCCCCCCACTGGTGCCCCAGGAGGAGGTGGGGGCGATGCCTCCCTGGGGGAGGGGTTCATGGTGGCATCTGGGAGTCCCCTTTAAGAAGGGGACCCCAGATGCCCACCCCCTCCCAGGAGAAATGAGTATAGGGTTACAAAGTACCCCTTACCCATTTCCACAAAGGGTTAAATGAAATAAAAACACAACCACAAAAAAAGTCCTTTAATTTTCTTAATTAACCAGAAATACTTACCTGTACCTTTAAAAAAAAAAAATTTCCCACGCCAATATCCTCGGTAAATGATCCAACGAATTACAGTATCCTCTTTATGTTGCAATCTTCTATTAAGTTGATTGAAGATCTCCGAAGCCCCCCACATAGCAGAGAATGCGTCCTTTCCTACGCATAGCCGCTAGCACCCGCTGTCTCTCCCCACCTGCCTGTATGCACCTGTCAACCGCCACCTAGGCTGGCACCCAGTGCACCCATGGGTGCCAGCCTAGGTGGGGTTTGACAGGTGCAGGCAGGTGGGGAGAGACAGCAGCGGGAGCCAGCAGCTTCACGTCCTGCCGAGGACGCATTCTCTGCTATACTAACGGCTCATGAATGAGCCGGATCTTTGTAATTAATCGGTTCTTTTTTAATGAATCAACTTTTTTTTTTTTTACTTTAAAATCCATTTTCTCAAAAACTATACGGTCTTGAAACATTTTTTCCCTCTTGTTCCCACTGTTCTTCTTAACATTCCCAGTAATTTTGGTGTTGCTAGCTTTTAAAGGGGCTTTGCAATTAACCATTAAAGTCGGCGGGGGTATATTTTCCCACGGTCAGAAGGAGAATTGACATTGATACTTTAAAATTGATTTTCTCAAAAACTATAAGGTCTTTTTGAAAAAAAAAAATGTCCTCTTGTTCCCACTGTTCTCCTTAACATTTCCTGCAAGTTTGGGGTTTCTAGCTTTTAAAGGGGCTTTGCTATTAACTGTTAAAGTCGGCGGGCGTTTCATTTTCCCACGGTCTGAAGGAGTTATTTTATAATGATTTTCTCAAAAACTATAAGGTATTTTTGAAAAAAAATGTTCCCCTCTTGTAGTCACTGAAAGATGTCAGGTGTTAAGACACCTTGAAACATCTTTTCCATCACTTTTCTGGCCAGCATAAATGTTTCTAGTTTTCAAAGTTCGCCTCCCCATTGAAGTCTATTGCGGTTCGCGGAAGTTCGTGCAAACTGAACCTTCCGCGGCAGTTCGCGAACAGGGTTCGCGAATCGAAAATCAGAGGTTCGCGACATCTCTATCTGTGACACTGATATGGAATAAAGAATAAAGAAAAACTTTTTTTTACCTCACCCCACCATCTGGTGTAGCGGGATTTCTTTGATCATTTTTCATGTCTTTTTTTGATGAATATAATAAAAACTAAAAATCGCAGCAGCAATCAAATAGCACCAAAAGAAAACTGTATTAAACTAATTTACGTGGTAGGTTGTATGACCGAGCAATAAACCGTTAAAGCTGCAGTGGCCTGAATGGAAAAAAGGCTCTGGTCCTTAAGGGGTGAAAAGACTGTGGTCCTTATGTGGTTAAAGAGACACTGAAGCAAAAAAAAATAAAAAAATTATGATATAATGAATTGGTTGTGTAGTACGGGTAATTACTAGAATATTAGAAGCAAAGAAAATATCCTCATTTTTATTTTCAGTTATATAATGTTTTTTATAACATTGCATCATTCACTAATATTTGCAGTTTCCCCACTACTCAGCATTCTAATTGATTTTTTACAGAGCAGGCTGTGAACTTTTGACCTGTCCTGGACTGTTCTCTGCAGAAGAAAAAGCCTGACAGCTGAGATAATAAACTTCAGATAACAGAGCTCTCTGCGACTTTGAAAGTCGTGGAGCTGAATGGCTTGTTTTGCATAGATAACAACTAGAGTGTCTTAAAGGGAAGGTTCAGGGAAGGTTCAGGGAGCTGGGTTAAAAAATAAAAATCAATTTCCACTTACCTGGGGCTTCCTCCAGCCCGTGGCAGGCAGGAGGTGCCCTCGCCGCCGCTCCGCAGGCTCCCGCTGGTCTCCGGTGCCCGACCCGAACTGACATGCGCAGTACTCGAGTTTCGGCTACATTGCAATACTGCTATTAAACAAGTTTTAATCTAGTAAGTGGATTCCCGCGCCTGGTCTTTTCTGGCCCCACACAGTGTGCACTATTGTTTCCGCTTCTCTTGCAGTTGACGCAGAGGACGCTCTTGGAACGCACAGGGGATCCATCCACCATTAGCAGCGTGGATCACATGACCTAGAAAGCCGGAAATCCGTCCAGTGTGACTGACACCTATACGGAGTGGTGTGTGCTTGTCGGGATTACAGCAAGATCACAGATCCGTTTGTATTTACTCCGCAGAGTACTAGAGGTGGGAACCCTAGGAACAGGTACTGTGACCACCCTGTTTTATGCGGATATATTGTTATCCATTGCGCTGAGGTACCTTAGACATACATTTCTCCCCCTTTGCGCTGTGAAGCCAGCGCACCTCTAGCAGCAATTTCTCCTTTCTTGCGCTGCTGTTTGTGTGAAAGTGTCTAATCATAAGTTGTAATTTGATCTCTCCCGTGTCACCTGACTGCCATGGTAGATAAGCTAATTTGAAAGCACTGGATGTTAACAATATGTCTGCTTCCATGAAAGTAGGAAGTAGAAACTATGGAAATATATTTTAGGATTTGTATCAGCTGCAACATAGATCCGCTTTAAGGAATTCTCTCCAATAGGGACAGAGACAGAAATTAAAACTATTTTCGGTAGGAGGCACACAGTGTAGTGCAGTCATGCTCACACCAAGTGCTGTGGCCATCAAATATTTTGGAGATACCTATAGGGACAAATGTTAAAAAATTCCAAATGCATAGGAACGAGGTAGGGTCATAGCCTCATTCCACTTCCTATAGTCCTCCGCATTTTACAACTTCTCATGCCACTGCCATCCCTTAAAGTGTTTTCCATTATAGTGCTCCCAGTCATAGTAGGCTCCATAATAATGTCCCTAGTGACCATTGTTGCAGAGAATAAGAAGGGGGAAATGTCCCAGTGACCAAAGCTACAGAGAACAAGAAGTGAAAGAAATATCCTAGTGACCAGTTAGAGGAGAGGAAGTGACGGGAAATGTACCAGTCGCCACAGTTACAGAGAATGGGAAGTGAGGAAAATGTTCCAGTAACCACTGTTACAAAGGATAAGAAGTAAAGGGAAATACTCCACTGTTTTAAAGAATGGCAAGTGAGCAGAAATGTTCCAGGGACTACTGTTATAGAGAACAGAAAGTGAAATGCCCCAGTGACCACTGTTACAGTGAACAGGAAGTGAAGGAAATGCTCTGAATGACCACAGTTACAGAGAGCAGGAAGTGAGGGTAATGCTCCAGTGACCACTGCTTCAGAGAACAGGGAGTGAAATGCCCCAGTGACCACCGTTACAGAGAACAGGGAGTGAGGGTAAATGTCCCAAAAACCATAACATAGTAGAATTCTGCTTTAATAATTACTTGCACTTTCCTAAGATGGCTTACCATCTAGTTGACACATAATCTGTGTAAGGAGGGCGTGATCTGGTCTCCCGAGCCAGTCCAAAATCTGCTATTTTAACAAGGTCTGGACCCATACATAGAAGGTTCTCAGGCTTTAAGTCTCTGTGAAAGAACCCTACCCAAAAAAATAAATATATATTAGATCACACAAAATTTTCACATGTTAGTTTAAAGAGAAACTCCGACCAAGAATTTAACTTTATCCCAATCAGTAGCTGATACCCCCTTTTACATGACAAATCTATTGCATTTCACAAACAGACCATCAGGGGGCGCTGTATGACTGATATTGTGGTGAAACCCCTCCCACAAGAAGTTCTGGTACCGAGGTACTCTGGGCAAACTGCCACAATGTAACAAGGTTCACAGACAGGAAATAAGCTGTTTACAGCTGTCTCCAACAGAAAACAGCTAGCAGCAGCTACATAACCTGCCCACAGTAAAAATGTCACCATGTAATACATGTCAGAATGTGAATCTGGGAGAGGAAAGATTTTACAATGAGCAAACACTGACTAAATCATTTATACATTAGTATTGTAAAAATGAAGCACTTTTTTTATTACATTATTTTCACTGGAGTTCCTCTTTAATACCATCATATTTCCTTCTCAGTGCATTGTACTGTTTATTTTTAGAACACAAACAGAAACATATAATTAAAAAGTCTAGCTTATAATTATACAGTGCACAAAAATGTGTTGCAGTGATAATGTGCATCGCACTGCAATCCACTGGATAAGTGGGACCAATAGATATTTATCTTTATGTTTCTTGTTCCCCACAACAAACACTATGAAGTTAGTTCACTATCCTATGGCAAATCTTCCAGGCGCTGAGCGTGCATGGCAATTTTACATCACTGTATCGCACATAGCGCAACTATTGTAACCTGTGTTACTAGTGGGACCTAATCCATATTGATGGCAATGATTTGGAAATTGTTATTTAGTAGTTATATAGCGCTGACAACTTCTCCAGAGCTTTAAAGAATATATAGTTTTCTTACCAACTGTCTCTAAAAGGGTCCAATTTAAAAGTGAGCCAATTAACTTATATGTAAGTTTTTGGGATGTGGGAAGAAATCAACGTGCCCGGAGGAAACCCAAGCAGACAAGGGAAGAACATACAAACTCTGTACAGATGATGCTGTGGTTAGGATTTGCACTGTGGACCCAGCACTGTAATGAGAGACTGCTATCCACTACGCCACAATGTGCGTAATGTTCACCAAGTACATGCAGAGGTCTTATGTCCACATACTTTTGACCACACTGTGTAGCATAGGTAGTGGTCTTTAAAAAAATGTAAAAGCTGAAAAAATTACTTACAAAAGAGTTACGAACTTCCTTAAAGAGAACCTGTACTGAGTAAAAATATTTAAAATAAACACATGAGGTAACTTCAAATGAACATTACATAGTTACCTTGCCATCAGTTCCTCTCAGAAGCGCACCATTTTCTTCTGACAATAATCCCTTCCAGTTCTGACAATATTTTGTCAGATCTGAAATATATCAGTTGCTGTCAGTAAAATATCAGTTGCTGTCAGTTATAGCTGAGAGGAAAACTGATGTACCAGGTAATGTCCATGTTTCCCTATGGCTCAAGTGGGCGATGTTACAGTTTAACTGTGTGCTGACCAGAAAGCTGTTATGGGTAATGGCCATTTTCAAAATGGAGGACGGAAAATTCCCTTCATCACAGTGAACAAACAGGACGCGGGACAGGGGAGAGACACTGAGCAGTAGACTACATGGAAGGTAAGTATGACTTGTGTATGCTTATTTTGACTTTTAATTTTCAGTTCAGGTTTTCTTTAACAGCTGTGCAATAAACACATCAGCCCTACCAAACCTGAGTACATTTTGATGCACAAAACAATTATTCAGAACAGCAATCTAAAAAAATATAAAGAAAACATGGCCTCACCGTATTTGTGTATAAAAGCAAGCCCTTGGAGTATCTGATACATGATATTTCTAATTGTGGATTCTGGAAACAACTTATTCCTGTTAAGTGAGAGGAACAAAAAAAATTTGTATAACTCGGTGAACAGTAAAATTGTCCATAGAGTGACAGTCTAGATTATAGCAAAGGACATTCTTTTCTTCTCTTTTTTAACAGAGAATTGTTATTGTCTTTTGCAAGCTCAATGGACCAAAGAGAAACACAACATGCCATAAACATAGTAAATCCAGCAGTTCAACTCCATATATGTTGAATTTGTCAGACAGAAGAAAGCATTCATATAAAGAGTACAGTGTTCCTCTCAGGCTCTTTTAGCGGAGTGCTCCACCCAGCTAATTTTGGTGGGCACCCGGCGGTCACCGGCTTGCCTCCTAATCCTCCTTAGTGATTTATAGCAAAGGACTTGAATTCAAAAAACGAAGAGGTACAGTGCAGTTTGGCAAAAACTTGTAGAAAAACTTTATTAGTACAAAATATCAAAAAAAATGTTTAAAAGCTTTTTCAATTCCACACATATCATAGGTCTTCATATAGGTTAAATCACTGCCATAAGGCATAGATGATTGAAGCCGATAGGTAAGTATTGTATTCTGGCTTGGTTTAATTTTGAAGGAGATTTTTGTATCTTATAGGCAACGACACATGTTCGTTTCGGGCTCCTTATATCATAATTTTGCCCTTCATCAGGCCGCAATACAAGTTTCTAAAATACAAACAATAAAAACAAATATTAAAAACAAGGCTCCAGAGACAATACGCTCAAAACAGAGCAATAAGTAAGGAAGAGAAGCTCCACCATTGTGATTTCTGGTATGCAATCCACCTGGTCCAGAATGAGTTCTGAACCTGCATATCAGAGAGAGAATTGAAATGTAGACACCAATATGTATGAGGCTCATGTAATAAAGTAAGTAAAGAGAGACCGTGAACTATAGGAAAAAAATGTTTTGAAGCAGATCTGCCACAAGGACTAGTAAATATCAGTCAATGCATCACTGCTAGTGACTAGAAGTCCCTAGAGATCACACACCATTCTAATACAGGAAAGTTAGAATCATTCGAAGCACCCAGAGTCCACCAATAGTGAAAAAAAGAGGAAACCGTGAACTTTAGGAAAAGAAGTCTAATAGCAGATCTGCAATAAGGACTAGTAAATATCAGTCCATGCACAACTGCTAGTGACTAGAAGTCCCCAGAGATCACACACCATACTAATACAGAAAGGTTAGAGTCATTCAGAGGCTACATAAGGCGGAAATGCCATAAAGATAAAACTAAGTGAAGGCGGAAGTGGATTTATTTAACCCTATGGAAAGCGATGTATGTATGCTTTAGTTACAGCACTGTATAATCAATTTTGTGGACATATATCTTATCTATTATGATACTATGGAGGACTTTTTCGCCTTTGCTGAAGGAATTGTGTCCCTATGCTGGTATAATCAGACTGATGTTTATTGCGTTCAAAAGGGGACATCGGGGGCGCTCTGTGTTGGGGTACCTGTATTGTATTTTATTCTTAGCAATTATACATATATATTTATTTCTGTATTTTTACAGTTCCCTATGTGCATCTGCTTGGTTTGGATGCCTACGCCTAATTCTTTATAACTCTCTGGCCTTGTGCTGATTCTCTTTGCTATACAGGTTTGTGCCAGTGTATCCCACATTGTATTTTAAATACTTGTATTTGGAATACTTCTTATTGAACTTTGCACTTTTTACCTGTATTGGTGGACCCTTGGTGCTCTGAATGACTCTAACCTTTCTGTATTAGTATGGTGTGTGATCTCTGGGGACTTCTAGTCACTAGCAGTTGTGCATGGACTGATATTTACTAGTCCTTATTGCAGATCTGCTATTAGACTCCTTTTCCTAAAGTTCACGGTTTCCTCTTTTTTTCACTATTGGTGGACTCTGGGTGCTTCGAATGATTCTAACTTTCCTGTATTAGAATGGTGTGTGATCTCTAGGGACTTCTAGTCACTAGCAGTGATGCATTGACTGATATTTACTAGTCCTTGTGGCAGATCTGCTTCAAAACATTTTTTTCCTATAGTTCACGGTCTCTCTTTACTTACTTTATTACATGAGCCTCATACATATTGGTGTCTACATTTCAATTCTCTCTCTGATATGCAGGTTCAGAACTCATTCTGGACCAGGTGGATTGCATACCAGAAATCACAATGGTGGAGCTTCTCTTCCTTACTTATTGCTCTGTTTTGAGCGTATTGTCTCTGGAGCCTTGTTTTTAATATTTGTTTTTATTGTTTGTATTTTAGAAACTTGTATTGCGGCCTGATGAAGGGCAAAATTATGATATAAGGAGCCCGAAACGAACATGTGTCGTTGCCTATAAGATACAAAAATCTCCTTCAAAATAAAACCAAGCCAGAATACAATACTTACCTATCGGCTTCAATCATCTATGCCTTATGGCAGTGATTTAACCTATATGAAGACCTATGATATGTGTGGAATTGAAAAAGCTTTTAAACATTTTTTTTGATATTTTGTACTAATAAAGTTTTTCTACAAGTTTTTGCCAAACTGCACTGTACCTCTTCGTTTTTTGAATTCAAGTCCTTTGCTATAAATCACTTAGATCACTTTGGGCAAGGTGGACTGCCCTTAAAAGGACTTTGTGTTTTTGATCCTTCACGTTTGATAAAAAAGGACGTTACCCAATTATATGCATTTAGTTTCCTAATCCTCCTTACCCAAAGTTCTTCCAAGCAGGACATTTCAGCAACCTGTAGAGAATTGTCCTATTTGTCAGAAGGATAACTGGAGGATACAAACCAGAATACATTTAGAGAGTAAAGTGGAGATGATAGACAAACAGTAGATTATATGCCCGCAGTTTTACAGGTTTCTTTCTCTGTCATTTGATTTTTATTAATCCAAACTTGATACATTCCTGGCTAATTTCACAAGACTATGCTCCTCATGAAAACATACAAAAAAGTATATGAGGTATATAAAGAACATATAGTATTCAGTTAAGAAAACACATACCGGTCTTTCATCAGCTGGTAGAGATTTTCCTTCATATACTCAAATACAAAGTAGAGGTGATCATTTTCCCTAATAACCTCCTTCAGTTTAATGACATTGGCATGGTTAAGCTTCCTCAGAGACTAGAAAAAAAAAGTCACAAAGCAAATACTTTACAATATGATCACAAGTTAAGCCTCATACACAAGCTAGACAATCCTCACTTCAGAGACCGATGGTAATTCTGGACTGTCCTGGACAAGAATCTAATATTTGTACAGCTACCCTTCAGTATTATTTAACTATTTGCCATGGCAAGGTTGCTAAATGATGACCGATAAATGAGTGCATGATGATTCTTTGGTCTCATGCCATACAAAGCCGCTCATTAACAACCATCATTTCTCCTCCACAGTACAGATAATGCTGCAACAGAATATGCTGCTCAGCTACCGCGCTGTCACCCTATTGGTTGAGGTTGGAGGATAACTAGAACAGAGCACATGACGAACTACTGAATAGTAAGGTTAAGAAGTTGCTTCAAAGGATTACAGGTAGTCCCAGGACAACGGCCTGCTTTACATTCCTGTGTATGGACATTTATTGTTTACTGAAGAATGTAAAAATTGGCGTAAGGGAGTCTGGTGAAAAAAAACTGTCTGCCCTAATTGTCCACTCTTGTCCTGTTAAACCTCTCATCTTATCATGCACTTGAAACAAAAAAGAAAAACCGAGAGCCCAATATGGTGCAGTAAGTCTAGCAATTGTTGGCAAAATAATTAACAGATGTGGATATACTCACAAACACAGGTTACCACATAGGCAACCACTTGAAATGCAGGTGGGGAGCATTAGAACCTGACCCCATTCAGGTTTAAGAAGTCGCTCTCTGTAGATAGTAAGGAGAGAGCCCCCTCCACCCAAGGTGGACTATATACTGTGCAAATTTGGACAGAGGCACCAGGCAGGTTAAAATGATCTAAAAACAACTAAAAAGGAGGAGTACAGGTGGACTTACCTCCTGAAATGATGGACAATCGAGATTGTTCAAATCGCAAATAACAATTTATTTTGGCACTCCGCAATGCGTTTCGCAGGTATAACCCGCTTCATCAGGCAAGGAGTGCAAGCTCAAAAAGGTCCAATAGTGGCAATGCGCAGGTTATACCTGCGAAACGCGTTGCGGAGGGCCAAAATAAATTGTTATTTGCGATTTGAACAATCTCGATTGTCCATCATTTCAGGAGGTAAGTCCACCTGTACTCCTCCTTTTTAGTTGTTTTTAGATCATTTTAACCTGCCTGGCACCTCTGTCCAAATTTGCACACTCTCATCTTATCACTATGCATAAGCTAAAACGGATATAAGTCAGGGATAAATACAACAAGGCATAGGAGCAGAGTTAGAAGATATTTTGTGTACTGTACTACCATTTCTAAAATAGTCAATACATACAATTTCAGTAAACTCTATAACAAGGTTTCCTATTGCTGCTGCCTATCAATGTTCTTAACAGATATGGAAAGAGATAAGTCTTATCACTGGTTGATGAGGAACAGAAATCACATTTATGCCCACTTATCTAGCATTGTGCAAAAATGGCTGTATTCAGTGGATGCAAGACATAGCTCAACGCTGAATTAATCATAATTAAAATAAATTTGCATGCATCTCAAAGAGCTAGCTGAAAATAAAAAACAATTTACTGCGCAGATACTTGACTGTATTGTCCCAGTTTATTTATTTATTGTATTTATAAAGCGCCAACATATTAAGCAGCGTTGGACATTAGTTAAGGTTACAGACAATATTTAGGGGTGACATCCGGCAATAAGACAATACAGGAATACAAGAAAAACCAGATCACGCAGCACAGTATGAGTACAAGGTAATGCTTAGTCAGTCGCTGGATGGGAGCATGGAGATTAGGCCAGTTGAGTTCAATCAAATGCATAGCATGGATGCACAGTAATGGAGGTGCCTGATCAGTTAAGACCAGGGGTCCCCAAATATTTTGGGTCGAGGGCCAGGTCAACATACTTCAGACTGCTGGAGGGCTGAAGTATGCAGGAAATGATGTAGAAGTCTTTGTGCACCAGACAGTGAAGCATACCCAGGTGACAATCTGCAGTCCAATTGGACAGCAGTGTCACCTGATGTGGAATTTGATTGGAAAACAGCAAATTACTGCTTTCTGGATTCCATGTGGATGGGTGGTGCCAGCACTGCTATTCCATATGTGGACCACCAATATTTAACCACTTCACCACTGAGGGGTTTTACCCCTTGAACACCAGAGCAATTTTCACCTTTCAGCGCTCCTTCCATTCATTCGTCTATAACTTTATTATTACTTATCGCAATGAAATGAACTATATCTTGTTTTTTTCGCCACCAATTAGGCTTTCTTTAGGTGGGACATTATGCCAAGAATTATTTTATTCTAAATGTGTTTTAATGGGAAAATAGGAAAAAATGATTATTTTTCAGTTTTCGGCCATTATAGTTTTTAGATAATGCATGCTACTGTAATTAAAACACATGAAATGTATTTGCCCATTTGTCCCGGTTATAAAACCGTTTAAATTATGTCCCTATCACAATGTTTGGCGCCAATATTTTATTTGGAAATAAAGGTGCATTTTTTTCAGTTTTGCATCCATCACTAATTACAAGCCCATAGTTTATAAAGTAACAGTGTTATACCCTCTTGACATAAATATTTAAAAAGTTCAGTCCCTAAGGTAACTATTTATGTTTTTGTTTTTTTTTTATTGTAATTTTTTTTTTTTTAATTACAAAAAAAAATAAATTGGCGAGTGTAGGAGGTAATGAGTTAATTTATTGTGTAAAACTAGTGTATTTGCATATGTAAAATGCTTTAGGGTGTAGTTTTACTATTTGGCCACAAGATGGCCACAGTGAGTTTGTTTACATGCGACAGTATGAGGCTGGGAAAATCACAATGATCGCGCGGTTTGTCAAAGAAGCAGCAGATCATTGCGGGGGCTTAGATCAACGAACAAGAATGGATTTTCCCGTTCATTGATCTCCGGGAGAGCGGGCGGCGGCGTACACGAGCGGCGGGAGCGCGGACAGCGGTGGTAGCGCGGAAGGTACGGATTTCTCCGTCCCTTGGTTTTTTAGAGGGGAAAAAAGGGACGGAGAAATTCGTACCGCGGGGGGTAAAGGGGTTAAAGATGTAGCTGACCGCATCTATAAGTAATACATATTGTGTGTGGGGGGCCGGTAAAAAAGCCTCAGGGGGCCATATTAGGCCCGCGGGCCTTAGTTTGAGGACCACTGGGTAAGACACACAAGGAGGAGGACCCTGCCTGAAGACTTATAATCTAGAGGGAGAGGTAGGGACACGAAAGATAGGGGACCAGAGTTTATCTGCGGGATGGTAGGCCAGAGTGAAAAGGTGAGTTTTGAGGGCCTTCTTGAAGATGTTGAAGGAGGGGGATGCCCTAATGGGTGGAGGTAGGAAGTGTTGAAGCAGCTCTTGAGAAGTCCTGGAAACGTGTATGGGGCTAGGTGATGTTGGGGGGGTGGGGGTCAGGCGAAGTTCATTGGAGGAGCAGAGTGAGCGGCTAAGTGTGTACCACTGAGTAAGATCGGAAATGTAGGTTAGACAGGTTTTGTGGACAGATTTGTAGGTCAGACACAGTATCTTGAATCTGATTCTGGACTGGATAGGAAGCTAGTGGAGGGATTCACATAAGGAAGCCCCCGTGGTAAAGCGATGGGAGGAGTGGATACTTCTGGGTGCCGCATTCATGATGGACTGCAGTGAGGCAATTCTGGTCATAGGGAGACCAGACAGAAGGGCATTGCAGTAGTCAAGGCAGGAAATTATGAGGGCATGGATGAGGAGTTCGGTGGTAGGGGTCAGGAAAGGGTGGATCTTGCAGATGTTACGGAAGTGGAAGTTGCAGGACTTTGTGAGGTTTTGGATGTGGGGAGTGAAGGAGAGTACAGAGTCCAGGGTGACACCCAGACAGTGGGCTTGAGAGGTAGGGCAAATGGTAGTGTGGTTAACAGTGACATGCACATCTGGGAGGTTGCTTTTATACACTGCTCCACAGACCAGTACAGAGCTCTGTTAAGTAGCCAAAAAACAATTAGATGTTTTAGTAGAGCAGACATTAGCTTTAAATATAACAGATCTATAAAATAAACTAGAACACGTTCAACCAATTTTCTGTTAATATACCTAAAGAATTTTTTGGGGGAAAAGGGGTGGGTAGTGTGATCTAATATCTACAGGAGCAAAGTGGTAGTCCAGGTATCTGATTCATTTCAAAATTTCAGCTCTATCAAAAACTCTATAAGGGTATAGCCAACAGGGTACAGGCAGATTTAATTTCCACTGTTAGTAATATATATTAGCAACTACGTTTCATGGACACTCCGCGTTTTGACTATAGATCTTCTTTAAGCTGATAAAAAGGTATCTATGCTCAGTACAAAATCTGTACTACAGCACACCTTCTTCCTGGTATGCAAAGCCAAATGGGATTTGGATTTTATCCTATGGAAAACATATGCTGCAACACTGTAGACCATTATTGAAAGCCCCACTCCAGGTACACGTTTCCTAGATCTGAGGTTATCGCTACACAGGGCTGTGGAGTCGGAGTTGGAGTCGAGGAGTCGGAGTAATTTTGGGCACCCGGAGTTGGAGTCGGAGTCGTGGTTTCAGAAACTGAGAAGTCGGTGTCGGGAGTCGGAGTCGCATGATTTTTGTACAAAATCCACAGCCCTGTTAAGTATTAGACTAAGGAGTCGGAGTCGAGGAGTCGGAGTCTGAGCAATTTTGGGTACCCGGAGTCGGAGTCGTGGTTTCAGAAACTGAGGAGTCGGAGTTGGAGTCGGAAGATTTTTGTACCGACTCCACAGCCCTGTCGCTGCATAAACTCTTTGATCAGCTGATGTCATATACAGATAGACCCCGACTTACGAACGCCCACATTAGGAACGATCCACCAATACGAACTTGGACTTGTAGTTTTTGAGCCTATTTATCTTCACAGCTGGAAATGTTGAGGCTCATAAACGCACTTGACTAAAGTCGGATGAAAACGACCACCTCGGCTGATAATCAAGCGAGGGTATGGCACCCCCCAACTCACAACCTCCAAACCATCCACACGGCTCAACTCACTCGACGGACGCCCAAATTCCTTGAAGACGCCACTCCTTCGCATAGCAACAGTACGCGTCGTCAGCCACACAACGGACACACGCCTGTACTGGCGGCCCAGCAATGCCGCCACACATCACAGGTGTGTACGCACCTTTAGCCTGTGCTAAAGCATGTGCTGAGTTACACATTAGGAGGCAAAGTTGCTCTAGCATTGGCACCTGATTATCAACAGCATGTCATCTAGTGAAGAAGCAATACTGTACTATTCCGGTTAATATAATTCAGAAAAAAAATTGTAATTAGCTTATTACTTGATGGAATGTCAGCAAAAGAATAACCTGTATGCACAGTAGAAAATTGAAAGGACTCATGAGGCAACGCTTATAATCTTTTTTTTTTTTTTTACTCACCTGGGACTTCTTCCAGCCCCTAGGAACCATTTCAGTCCCTCGCTGCAGCTCTGGTCCTCCTCGGTGTTGTGCTGGTTCCCTGTAAAAAGCGACGACCTGGCGCTTCTGTCATGAGTGCCCACGCGTCCACGTCATCTGGCGCGTACTGAGCCTGCACACTACTACTGCACAGGTGCAGTACGCGGCAGAGAACATGGATGCTTGCACAGGTGCAGAAGCGCCAGCTTGCCGCTCTTTACGGCTGGCCAACAGGACACTGAGGAGGACCAGAGCCGCTGGAGGGACTAAAATGGCTGCTAGGGGCTGGAAGAGGCCCCTGGTGCATAAAAATAGATTCTAAGCGTCGCCTCATGAGTCTTTTTAAGAAAACTGCCCTAAAGGTAGCAAAGACGGGAATAATATGAAGGTCCTAACCCTTATCTGCCATTTTCTAAATACGAGGGGGAAAAGGTTTTGTAACTTCCACTTCAACAGACAAGACTGCCAAAACAGGCCAGTTACCAATGTATGCATTGCCTGCAGCTCTACTAAAGGTACACCATTAGTCACCTGGCAAAACAGGTAAACAATCAAAATCAACCTACAGCCATCAATTGCATGCCGCTCCTGTTTGGATAGGGGGTGCTCAGGTTTTCAATACATTTTATTAGGTTCAATGCTTTTATAGAACATATGTCTAAGCTAAGATCCAGGAGCAACTCGTTGAAAAATATATAAAACTCCACAACTTTAATGAATCAATTGGATAAAAAATGATAGGCAGCACAAATCAATTGCAGAAGGGGTGTCTGCTTCAATGCACAGCCAGAGTGGCATATCAGACTACAGAAAGCAAATATCAAACATATCAAACTCTGAAAGCAAAAACAATATAAAAAAGCTGTGACAATTAGTTACATTTCCTCTGCTCTCTTCAGACACTTCAGTCAGAAACGCAGGACACAGGAGCTGCAGCTGTTGGGAGCTCTCTTCTCTGTCACACACAGAGCTACACATAGAGTTAACTAATCAAGTGTGAGGGGAATTTTCCCTCTCCTCATGGCTCAGTCAGCCGTCAGTTTTGGCGTCAGTAAATTTTGAATGTATTTTGCTAACAGTAAACAAAGAAGTTGGTACTAAAATGTATACACCAGTACTTAGCAGCACTTCCCAAACAATTCCTGTGTCAATTGAAAAAAATATGTGAATCGATAGTATTCCTTTAACTTCCATCATTTGTGATCTTGCTTGTGCGGAAAATAGTAGCGCTGATGCGTCTCAATGGCCGCAATGTCCATGTCCGACGGAAATTACGTTTGTGAGTGCCATGGAACGTCGCAAAGCGTTCATTCAAGAAAGGTGAGACCACTTTTTGGCCTTTTAGCCTATTGGCTAATTGTTAACACAGGGGAGGAGTTTGGGATATAAAGGTGCGATTGTGAAGGGGTATCACTGATCTTGAAAAAGCCCTTATTGTGGGGCGAAACGGCTGTCGATCTGCTGTTCTCCACACCTCTACCTCACCTTCTGCACCCGCTGCCTAGACTGTGCATCTGGCTTGTGATAAGTATAGCTGTTTTTTATGCTGCCTATCATTTTTTATCCAATTGATTCATTAAAGTTGTGGAGTTTTATATATTTTTCCAAACGAGTTGCTCCTGGATCTTTTTTCTTGTATGGAAGCTACAGTCTGAATCTTTATATCTCTGGATGTTGCACCGTTTGAGCTTACAGTGATGAAGTGATCAAGCATGTACTTAGGTGTGCACTCACTTTTTGTTCTTTGAAGTTGGAATATGTCTAAGCTAACATGTAATGGTGTATCACCCATCTGAAACAGACATTTATTTACCTCATCTCTGCACAATGCATGCTGGCTGTCCTGACAGATTAGCAGAAAAATCACTCATCGGGAAACTTACCTTCAGTTCTCGAAGATTCATGCATTCATCCCAGGAGTAAAATTTCCTCTTCATTCTGTAGAGTAATTCAGTTAGAGAAGGATCTTATTATTTGTGAAGAATAATCTAAACAGTTTAACAATAGAATGAAAGCAGTCTGGTGATCTAGCTATACCTGAGGGTTGTACATTTACTGGTTAACTGCATATGCAGCAAAAACTATGAAAGTTATTCAACTTATTCAGAATTAATTCCTCTCACCCCACCATTATGATAAACAAGAAGCCTCTCTGCATGCACAGACTTAAATCAATGCAGCCTTTCAAAGCTGGATATTGCGTTAGTTAGGAATATAACTGTGGTAATATTGCCCTGCACAGATAGAGCATGGCAGTAGCAGCATGCACCGCGTGTTACGCTATAAACGCGACCTGCGGTACTAGAGTAGCACGATCGTTGCTTTGGTAACAAACATTAGTAACAGTAATGCCATTAGTAATGCGCATTACCATAGCAACGGTGACGCTACTCAAGTACCACACTACTAGTGTAATTCGCAGTACACACTAGGGGAAGTAGCAGTAATATTGCCAAGCACTGTCTGTGCACGGCAATATTACCGCGCTTTTATGCATCAGGCCCTATGTGAGCAAGTGCAAAAAGAGGAATCCAGGCATACAAGAGGTTTAAAGCCTTTATGGGGCACAGCTGTACAAAAATACAGCTACACTTTCATTCTTCAAATTTGAAATGTTCAGTTCTAAAGGAACGTTAATAACATTTGTACCTAAAATGTCTGAATAGCATAAAAACAGCATAATATGAGATGACTTTCTACGGTTTAATTCTGTAGAGAATACATATCATACTGAAAGTATTTATTATAAAGCCATTCAAAATCGTTGCAATCTTTTAAAAGGTTTTTCCATACAGACACTTACTTTTTAATAGCAACAAGTTCTCCAGATTCCGTACTTCGTGCAAGAAGAACAGAGCCATATGTACCATCGCCAAGCTGCTTGATAGTTGCATAACGGTTCATGCTGGCAGGCCAGGGTTTGCAGGGACATTGCCGTAGCAAGAGGAAATTCCACTATAAATACAGTGAATCTTCTAGTCTGTCACAGTAAAAGCAGTCAACATACTGAATTCATGTGCTGAGCAAAAAACAAACAAACAAACAAAAAACAACAGATGTTAGTAACAAATACCATCTTTGGGGAGGCAGAAACCAAAACAACCTTTATCAATTTAACATATTTGGGCTTAAGGAAAGGAATTTGGTACTGAAAACTGACACCATATAGCAATATTCAGTAAACATATAAACCCAATAGTGACAACTGTTTGAGAAAGACTAGTGTCACCTATTGAGGGTGCGATCATCCTCTGGCAGAAGAGTCCGAGGCAGGACAATCGCACTGCCATTGCACCACATCTCCATAGTGTGTAAGTATCCATAGACTTACCTTGCCCTCATGTGGCAAGCAAACACAACATGCTAGGGGCTGAACGAAATGCTAGGCCAATGAAATTATTGGAGGTGAGTTCATTTTCCTTAATCACAATCACAGGTCCTGCAGCATTTTTTGAGGAAATAGGGGAAAGAAGGGCTCAAAATCACTTCCATCTAAATCACTCCACCAATCACTGCAAAACAGCCTTTTGAGAGTGATTTGCAAATGCAAGTGGGCGCCCGGACTTAAAGGGAACCTAAACTGAGAAGGATATGGATTTTTCCTTTTAAAATAATACCAGTTGCCTGACTCTCCTGCTGATCCTGTGTCTCTAATACTTTTAGTCACAGCCCCTGAACAAGCATGCAGATCAGGTGCTCTGACTGAAGTCAGACTGGATTAGCTGCATGCTTGTTTCAGGTCTGTTATTCAGCCACTACTGTAGCCAAAGAGATCAGCAGGACTGCCAGGCAATTGGTATTGTTTAAAAGGAAACAACAATATCCCTTTCAGTTTAGGTTCCCTTTAAAGGGAACCTTAACTGAACGGGGGGTAAAGAGTTTTACTTACCTGGGGCTATTACCAGCCCCCCGCAGCAGTCCTGTGCCCTCTGCGCCGCTCTGGAATCCTCTGGTCCCCCGCTGTCACTTAGTTTCGTTTTTGACGACTCACCAGTCGCTGGCTGCCATGCGTATTATTGGACGCATTCACCAATGCAATTAGCGCTATTGCGGACCGCAACGCGTACATAAATACGCGTTGCCGCATTCCGCACGCGTAGATATGCGGCAACGCGTATTTTTGTACGCGTTGCGGTCCGCAATAGCGCTAATTGCATTGGTGAATGCGTCCAATAATACGCATGGCGGCCGGCGACTGGTGAGTCGTCAAAAACGAAACTAAGTGACAGCGGGGGACCAGAGGATTCCAGAGCGGCGCAGAGGGCACAGGACTGCTGCGGGGGGCTGGTAATAGCCCCAGGTAAGTAAAACTCTTTACCCCCCGTTCAGTTAAGGTTCCCTTTAAAGGGAACCCGAGGTGAGAGGGATATGGAAGCTGCCATGTTTATTTCCTTTTAAACAATACCAGTTGCCTGGCAGTCCCCCGAATCCTGAGTCTCTAATACTTTTAGCCATGTACCCTGAATATAATGAATGTTTTATTGGATTAGACATATGCTTGTTCCAGGGTTTTGACTTAGACACTACTTATGCTAGAAGATCAAATGGGCTGCCAGGCAACTGATGTTGTTTACATGGAAATAAATATGGCAGCCTCCATATCCCTTTTACCTTGGTGCCCTTTAAATAGACCAAACAGCTATCTAAAATCTTGCTTGTGTATGTGGCTCCTGTGTAAATGAATTACCGGTATATAGAGAGATGAGACTGAGTTTCTGAAAGCACGAAGTTTTAAAAAAAAAAAAAAGCATGTTTAGATGTTTTTTCTGGTGATTTTGCCAAGCATTTATCCTGCATTCCCAAAAACCTTAAAAAATAAAAAAAACAATCAGAGAACCACTTTAACGCAGCATAACAGAGCATACTATGCCTTTTTTTTACAAATGTGAGTCCCACTGAAAATACAAAATACTCCAATTAAAGGAAGTATCAGTTTCACTTACTTGGGGCTTCTATCAGCCCCATGCAGCCATCCTGTGCCCTCGTAGTCGCACTGCTGCTCCAGTACCCTGCCGCCAGCTAGTTTCATTTTTCGGCAGGCCGCATCGCTTAAATTTTTTTGCATTCCCGCTAGTGCAGGAACATTAACACATACATTTTTCAGCGTTAGCGGTGTAACGCTAACGAATTTTGGCGTTAGCGTTGCAACACGAAAATTTGTTAGCGTTGCATCACTAATGCTAAAAAATGTATGAATTAATGTTCCTGCACCAGCGGGAATGCAAAAAAATGTAAGCGATGTAGCCTGCGGACCCCGAGGTCGGCAAAAACAAAACTAGCTGGCGGCGGGGGACTGGAGCAGCAGTGAGCGACTACGAAAGCACAGGATGGCTGCATGGGGCTGGTAGAAACCCCAGGTAAGTGAAACTCATTTTTTTTTTTTGCCTGACAATTCCTTTAAGAACAAAAGGCTTCAGAAACATTTCATATATTAAAATCAAAGCACAGACATCGATGTACATTAGTCTTAAAATAAACAAATACTGTATACGAGTGTATATGAACCCACCAAGAGCAAAAACAGTGACCCTATAATCTTGCAACAGAGCTGGTATAATGGAGAAAATCAACACAACACACGGGTGTAGCAACGGGTTTGTAGAGTTTGAAAGGTTAATAGCAAAAACAAAGGTAAAATAACTAAACAAAATACCTAAAATGTAAACATAAGCTGAATAATTACCTAATTTGTACGAAAAAAAACAGAAGCAAGGACAATCAGCAGTATGTGTTGAGAACCCCTGCCGATTTCCTGTCTAACAACTCTCCAAGGAAAAAATATATAGCACAGCATGTGCTGCCTCACTTAGCAACGCATACACTGACATAAGTGGAATGCTCTTGAGGATGGATATCAGCCAAATTCAGTACAGCATAAAACATTACTGTAAATCTGAAAGGAATACATTTACAGCATCTTAAAGGGACTCCGAGCAGTGCAGAAACTATGGAAAGATGTATACCATTTTGAAGCTCTCTTTCTCCTCTTTAAAACAATATATAAACTGCCGCCCTACGCCTTTTAGTTTTCGCTATTTTCGTGATCGAAATCGCAGAAAACGCGATCGCGAAAATAACGAAAACTAAAAGGCATAGAGCGGCGGTTTATGTGTCGTTGAAAAGAGGAAAAAGAGAGCTTCAAAATGGTATACATCTTTCCATAGTTGCTTGTATTACACAGGACGACATTTCCCCAAAGTCACCAGCTCCATTCAGCTGCCGACTTTGGGGAAAAGTTGTCCTGTGTAATACAAGCAACTATGGAAAGATGTATACCATTTTGAAGCTCTCGTTCTCCTCTTTCCAACGACACATAAACCGACGCCCTATGCCTTTTAGTTTTCGATATTTTCGCAATCGAAATCGCGGCAGCCGTAACTTCGATCGCGAAAATAGCGAAAACTAAACGGCGTAGAGGGGCGGTTTATATATTGTTGGAAAGAGGAGAAAGAGAGCTTCAAAATGGTATACATCTTTCCATAGTTTCTGCACTGCTCGGAGTCCCTTTAAGGGGACCTGAACAACGTAATGCTCAATGCATGCTTATACAATTGCACTTTAAAATAAAACCGTGATAGATGATATTATAGGTCAGGAGCAAAAATAATTTAAAGAGGAACTTTAAAGACAACCCGAGGCGGAATATTTAAATCTTAATAGGACCCAGAGGCATGTCATGTGCACAATGACATGCCTCTGTGTCTCTCTATTCCCGCCGCTAGTCCCTCCCAGGGTCTGCTGTGCCCCCTGAAACTATTGCCAGGCTAGCGACAATCTGCTTGTCGCTAGCCGTCTGTTTACCTGAGGCTTGTCAATCAGCCTCCTCAGCATTGCCGCCTCCAGACAGGCCTTCCCCACTGCTCCCCGCCTCTGCTAGCTTCCTCCAATCGGAAGCCAAGCCGTAACCCCTGGGTCAGCCTCCTCAGCATTGCCGCCTCCATGACAGGCCTTCCCCACTGCTCCCCGCCTCTGCTAGCTTCCTCCAATCGGAAGCCAAGCCGTAACCCCTGGGTCAGCCTCCTCAGCATTGCCCCCTCCATGACAGGCCTTCCCCACTGCTCCCCGCCTCTGCTAGCTTCCTCCAATCGGAAGCCAAGCCGTGACCCCTGGGTCAGACTCCTCCGCATTGCCACCTCCATGACAGGCTCTCCTCGCTGCTCCCCGCCTATGCTAGCTTCCTCCAATTGGGTCGTGGCTTGGCTTCCGATTGGAGGAAGCTAGCAGAGGCGGGGAGCAGCTGTCATGGAGGCGGCAATGCAGAGGAGGCTGATTGACAAGCCTCCGGTAAACGTGCGGCTAGTGACAAGCAGATTGTTAGTTTCAGGGGGGCACAGCAGACCCTGGTGGGGGGGGGGGGAAGAGCAGCAGCAATAGAGAGACACAGAGGCATGTCGTTATGCACGACATTGTGGATCAAACAACATGAACGAATTAAATGGTGAATATCAATTATTTCTTGATATACCTTCTATTTTTCCTTCAAGAAAATACAGGTCAGTAAACGTGGAAACAGGCTAATTAATATGTATTGGTTATGCGAATCTGTGTGCAGAAAACACATGCAGATTCGCGATAATGGAAACGGGCCCTAAAGAGAGCCAAAGGTAGGTTTCTGCAATTCATATAGGACAAAGAGGCACATTCTGCATACTATCACCAGCCTCTGTGTCCTTATACTGTGCCCCCACCCCCCCCCCCCCCCCCATGCTGTGCTGTTCCCCTTATAAAAACCGTCACGCTAGCGACACACAGATTGTCGCTAGATGGCTGTTTACACTGATGCTGCCAATCTCTGCGGCTCCCCGCCGCCTGTATATCACGGCTCCCCGCCTTGTCCATAGTCCATACCTGACTTGAGTCCTGGGATGGCTGTCTGAGGGCAGAGGAGGCGTGGCCTGTGAGATGAAAAGGCTGCCAGGCTTAATAGTCAGAAGGGGGCGGGGCTATGCAAATCATTTGGTCTGTCCCATGAGGCATTGCGCTGGCCAATTTTGATTATGAGGAGCCTTATTTTCTAATGATTATAAGATGAGCGTTACATACAGTGGGTTGCAAAAGTATTCGGCCCCCTTGAAGTTTTCCACATTTTGTCATATTACTGCCACAAACATGAATCAATTTTATTGGAATTCCACATGAAAGACCAACACAAAGTGGTGTACACATGAGAAGTGGAATGAAAATCATACACGATTCCAAACATTTTTTACAAATAAATAACTGCAAAGTGGTGTGTGCATAATTATTCGGCCCCCTTTGATCTGAGTGCAGTCAGTTGCCTATAGACATTGCCTGATGAGTGCTAATGACTAAATAGAGTGCACCTGTGTGTAATCTAATGTCAGCACAAATACAGCTGCTCTGTGAGGGCCTCAGAGGTTGTCTAAGAGAATATTGGGACCAACAACACCGTGAAGTCCAAAGAACACACAAGACAGGTCAGGGATAAAGTTCTTGAGAAATTTAAAGCAGGCTTAGGCTACAAAAAGATTTCCAAAGCCTTGAACATCCCACAGAGCACTGTTCAAGCGATCATTCAGAAATGGAAGGAGTATGGCACAACTGTAAACCTACCAAGACAAGGCCATCCACCTAAACTCACAGGCCGAACAAGGAGAGCGCTGATCAGAAATGCAGTCAAGAGGACCATGGTGACTCTGGACGAGCTGCAGAGATCTACAGCTCAGGTGGGAGACTCTGTCCATAGGACAACTATTAGTCATGCACTGTACAAAGTTGGCCTTTATGGAAGAGTGGCAAGAAGAAAGGCATTGTTAACAGAAAGCAAGTCCCGTTTGCAGTTTACCACAAGCCATGTGGGGGGGACAGCAACCATGTGGAAGAAGGTGCTCTGGTCAGATGAGACCAAAATGGAACTTTTTGGCCAAAATGCAAAACGCTATGTGTGGCGGAAAACTAACACTGCACATCACTCTGAACACACCATCCCCACTGTCAAATATGGTGGAGGCAGCATCATGCTCAGGGGGTGCATCTCTTCAGCAGGGACAGGGAAGCTGGTCAGAGTTGATAGGAAGATGGATGGAGCCAAATACAGGGCAAACTTGGAAGAAAACCTCTTGGAGACTGCAAAAGACTTGAGACTGGGGCGGATGTTCACCTTCCAGCAGGACAATGACCCTAAACATAAAGCCAGGGCAACAATGGAATGGTTTAAAACAAAACATATCTATGTGTTAGAATGGCCCAGTCAAAGTCCAGATCTACATCCAATCAAGAATATGTGGCAAGATCTGAAAACTGCTGTTCACAAACGCTGTCCATCTAATCTGACTGAGCTGGAGCTGTTTTGCAAAGAAGAATGGGCAAGGATTTCAGTCTCTAGATGTGCAAAGCTGGAAGAGACATACCCTAAAAGACAGGCAGCTGTAATTGCAGCAAAAGGTGGTTCTGCAAAGTATCGACTCAGGGGGCCGAATAAGTACGCACACCCCACTTTGCAGTGATTTATTTGTAAAAAAATGTTTGGAATGATGTATGATTTTAGATCCACTTTTCACATGTACACCACTTTGTATTGGTCTTTCACGTGGAATTCCAATAAAATTGATGCATGTTTGTAGCAGTAATGTGACAAAATGTGGAAAACTTCAAGGGGGCCGAATACTTTTGCAACCCACTGTATTTAGGTGCAGAACTTTGCTAAATAATCTATGTAGCCAGACCATTGTAAAATTATAGTCTTTGTGTGGGGTATGTTTTTGTCACCATAAGTTAAATGATAAATGCGACTTTGACTTTAAAAAAAAAAATTGAGCCTATTGGTTTATATACATGTGGATGTGTGAGGGGGTCTCAGCTGTTCCTGATGACAGGTGTACTATCTCTGGTTTATACCAGCTCTTCCTACAAAAGTCCGGCCTGGCTTGTAATAATTCTTAATCTTCAGTATTGAGGGCAGAGGTATGTACACCCAGGTTGTCGGGGACCACATCCACCATTTTTTTATACTGTCAAAGAATAGACTTAGTAGAGTATACCAGCGTAGTGGTTATAGGCATACTGTAAGGGCCCGTTTCCACTTGTGCAATGCGAGTTTGTTAGCGAAAATGCAGAAACGCATGCAGAAGCGAATTTGCGCACGTTTTCGAATATGTTAGTAAGTATGCGAATTTTAACCATGTCAGTACCTGTGTGCTTTTAGGGCCGTTTCCACTACTGCGAATCTGCATGCGTTTTATGGAGTCGGAGCCGGAGTTGTGGAGTCGGGCAATTTTGGGTGCCTGGAGTCGGAGTCGGGAAAAATGCACCGACTCCGACTCCTAATGAATTTGTAACTGTAATTAAAATAGAAAATATGATAAAATGTTCTATTTCTCAGATAATAGTCATTAAAAATAATGTATATATACAGTATATATACAGTAATAGCTGTGCTTAGTCCACAAAAATGAAATAAACCAATCAAAATTAGTTACTTGTGCTGCTTCAATAAAGCAGTCCCCGTATTTTTAAGGTCAGATATACATATCTGATTGTGACTGTATATATGATGTGTACACAGGAATCTCTTATGTATACTAAATAACATCTATGCTGTAAGAATAAAGCCTGATGTGTAGCTTTGTCACTAATAGAGATGGTCAATGAGATGGAAATAATTCTGCATTGATGCTGATTTATGCAAATGTATGCACTCCCTTTGCTGATGAAATCAAATAATTTGATATGTTGTTAAAATTTGGTTTGGTGACTACAAATTAAAGGGTACCTGAGACGGATGAAAAGTAAAGTTTTATAAATACCTGGGGCTTCCTCCAGCCCCCTTCAGGCTAATCAGTCCTTCGCTGTCCTCCACCACCCGGATCTTCTGCTATGAGTCCTGGTAATTCAGCCAGTCAGCGCTGTCCGGCCGCATGCCGCTCCCACAGCCAGGAACATTCTGCACCTGCGCAATAGTGCTGCACAGGTGTAGTATGCTCCTGGCGGCGGAGTGTGTGCATGCGCACTACGCCCGACTGGCTCAAGTACCTGGACTCATAGCAGAAGATCCAGGTGGTGGAGGAGGACGAGGGACTGATTATCCTGAAGGAGGCTGGAGGAAGCCCCAGGTATGTATAAAACTTTAATTTCATCTGTCTCAGGTTTACTTTGTTACACAGTAGTACTATACTCTACATATGCACTCCCCACAGAGCTGCAGGGAATCCACTGAGAATGCTGTGCACATTGAACACAGAGGTGTTGTCTGTCACCCATAAATCTTGTTCAGATTGTGCATGAAGAATGTGTAATAGAGGAAGAATCTCCTCATTCCCCTGCAGAGTACCTGCACATCATTCTTACATGTACCCACACTTACATTGCCTAGGGCCTGATAGATGTCGTTTGTTCCGGTTTGTACCTTTTACAAGTACTCTTACCAAGGACTAGTTTTAGTCTAAGGGCCCGTTTCCACTAGGGCGAATTCGCATGCGTGGCCTGCATGCGAATTCGCATAGGCAATGAAAGTGGATGGGACTGTTTCCACTTGTCATTTTTTTGTAGCGTTTTTCTGTGCAGGATTTTTCTGCACGGTAGGGCCTGCAGAATTCGCCTGCGTGAGGAATGCAGGCGATTCGCAGCCTATGTATTTAATAGGGAAAACGCACGAGCGTTTTTTGCCGCGAATTCGCATGAAAACTAATACAAATTGAGTCAGGCAGTGACATGGTTAAATTCGCATGTACCCTGCCTATGCGAAATCGCATGCGAATACGCGGCAAAAAACGCACGCGGAATCGCATCCGCATGCGATTTCGCCAGCGGTGGAATCCCAGGGATTCGCACCCCACTAGTGGAAACGGGCCCTAAAGGGAATAAATATAGTAGTCTACATATCCTTCTCACTTCAGTTGTCTTGTAAAATTCCTAAGCGTTGGCAGTTAAGAGACGGATTTCATGTTACATACTTTTAATCAACAAAATTGCAATATGCAAATTAGAGGAGTCGGAGTCGAGCAGTCGGAGTCAGAGTCGAAGTCGGTGGAATCCTAAACTGAGGAGTTGGAGTCGGAGTCTGGATTTTTGGACCGACTCCACAGCCCTGGAAGATTCGCATAGCGAAAACGCATGCAAATTTCCTAATAATTACATTGCATGCGCAAGGCCCCTTACATTGCATGCGCATCGTAAGCAGTAAGCTTACAATGAAGCGCGTGAGGGAGTATGCGCGCGCCCATGGCCGTGCAGCCGCAGTTGGGTCAGATGCCGAATTAGACTGGGAGCGGTGGCAGGGAACGGCGGATCGTTGGGAGGACGGTGTGGGACATTACAGCTGCAGGGGCCGATAGAAGCCCCAGGTAAGTGTCCATTTTTATTTTCAAACCTCCCCCCCACAGGACCCCTTTAAGACTCCTTGAGGTCGCTTGTCCCTTGCCGTCTTCCTGGGTGGCTCTTGTCCCCGCAATTCAGCCTAGCTAATTCACTCCTCCATCAGGCTCCCATACTTGAGCATGTTCTGCGCCTACGCAGAGTACTCCCAGGGGGAAGACACACCAGTATGTATGTTGTGTTATGAGACAGTGGCCCATATGCAATTAACTTTTTGTCATGAGTTTTCTTCTAGGTAATATTTTCACAACATGTCAATAAAATGCCTATTGATCTCCCAGCAAGCAATAAAATGTGCAAATTAGTTTTGATAATACTTTTTCAACTACTTTTTAGTATTTTAAAAATTGCAAAATGCTGAAATTTAATTTAAACAGAAGATGAAAAATTATCACGTGGGAGAAAACTCAGGAGAAAAAGTTAATTGCATCTGGGCCAGTGTCAGTGGTGAAACAGTACAATGAAGTACAACGTAGGTAGGCATTTAGATAACAAACACGAAGAATGCAAAATATATAAAAAAAAACAAAAACCAAAGAAAAACATCAAATTGTCCAAAAATTTAAATGGTAGATGCGATCGCAGCAGGAAATGTTTGGCAAAAAATCATGTAGCGGCACAGAAATATTCATTTGTTTACTGTTGTTTTTTATTTAGTTTATTAACCACTTGCCGACCGCCCACAGCCGATGGGCGGCGGCAAGTACTGGGCCTAAACAATCGCAATACGCCCATCGGTGGTGGCGTGCGAGGTTATGCGCTGATCACGTCACGCGATCAGGCGCTGGCGACAGGCTCCGTCCCCCTTGCGCAGTAACCCGCCGGCCGTTCGGAAGTGCCAGCGGGCTACTAGCTCCCAGATCGCCACATGTAAATTGTATAATACGCTTTGTAATGTATACAAAGCGTATTATACAGGCTGCCTCCTGCCCTGGTGGTCCCAGTGTCCGAGGGACCACCAGGGCAGGCTACAGCCACCCTAGTCTGCACTCAAACACACTGATCTGCCCCCCCCCTGCCCCCTGATCGCCCACAGCACCCCTCAGACCCCCCCTGCCCACCCTTCAGACCACTGTTTGCACCCAATCACCCCCCTAATCACCCATCAATCACTCCCTGCCACTATCTGTCAACGCTATTTTTTTTTATGCCCTAAACTGCCCCCTGGGGGCTCCTGATCACCCCCCAACCCCTCAGATTCTCCCCAGACTCCCCCCCCCCGTGTACTGTATGCATCTATCCCCCCTGTAATAACCCACCGATCACCTGTCAATCACCCCCTGTCACTGCCACCCATAAATCTGCCCCTAACCTGCCCCTTGCGGGCAATCTGATCACCCACCCACACCATCAGATCGCCCGCAAACCTGCCGTCAGATCACCTCCCAAGTGCATTGTTTACATCTGTTCTCTCCTCTAAACACCCACTAATTACCCATCAATCACCCCCTGTCACTACCTGTCACTGCTACCAATCAGATCAGACCCCTATCTGCCCCTAGGGCACCCAATCACCCGCCCACACCCTCAGAATGCCCTCAGACCCCAGCCCTGATCACCTTGCCAGTGCATTGCTTGCATCTATTCCCCCCTCAAATCACACCTTGAGACACCCATCAATCACCTCCTGTCACCACCTAGCACACCTACCCATCAGATCAGGCCCTAATTTGACCGTGTGGGCTCCTGATCACTCGGCCAAACCCTCAGACCCCCTTCCGATCACCTCCCCAGTGCACTGATTGCATCTATTTTCCCCTCTAATCAGCCCCTGAGACACCCATCAATCACCTCCTGTCACCCCCCTCGCACTCCTATCCATCAGATCAGGCCCAATACAACCTGTCATCTAAGAGGCCACCCTGCTTATGACCGGTTCCACAAATTTTGCCCCCTCATAGACCACCTGTCATCAAAATTTGCACATGCTTATACCCCTGAACAGTCATTATGAGGCATTTGGTTTCCAGACTACTCTTCACGGTTTTGGGCCCCTAAAATGCCAGGGCCGTATAGGAAACCCACAAGTGACCCCATTTTAGAAAAAAAGACACCCCAAGGTTTTCCGTTAGGTGTATGACGAGTTCATAGAAGATTTTATTTTTTGTCAAAAGTTAGCGGAAATTGATTTTTATTGTTTTTTTCACAAAGTGTCATTTTCCACTAACTTGTGACAAAAAATAAAATCTTCTATGAACTCACCATACACCTAACGGAATACCTTGGGGTGTCTTCTTTCTAAAATGGGGTCACTTGTGAGGTTCCTATACTGCCCTGGCATTTTAGGGGCCCTAAACCGTGAGTAGTCTAGAAACGAAATGCCTCAAAATGACCCGTGAATAGGACGTTGGGCCCCTTAGCGCACCTAGGCTGCAAAAAAGTGTCACACATGTGGTGTCGCCGTACTCAGGAGAAGTAGTATAATGTGTTTTGGGGTGTAGTTTTACGCCTACCCATGCTGGGTGGGAGAAATATCTCCGTAAATGACAATTTTTTGATTTTTTTTTACACACAATTGTCCATTTACAGAGATATTTCTCCCACCTAGCATGGGTATGTGTAAAAATACACCCCAAAACACATTATACTACTTCTCCTGAGTACGGCGATACCACATGTGACACTTTTTTGCAGTCTAGGTGCGCTAAGGGGCCCAACGTCCTATTCACAGGTCATTTTGAGGCATTTGCTTCCCAGACTACGCCTCACGGTTTAGGGCCCCTAAAATGCCAGGGCAGTGTAGGAACCCCACAAGTGACCCCATTTTAGAAAGAAGACACCCCAAGGTATTCTGTTAGTAGTATGGTGAGTTCATAGAAGTTTTTATTTTTTTGTCACAAGTTAGTGGAAAATGAAACTTTGTGAAAAAAAAAATCAATTTCCGCTAACTTGTGACAAAAAACAAAATCTTCTATGAACTCACCATACTACTAACGGAGTACCTTGGGGTGTCTTCTTTCTAAAATGGGGTCACTTGTGGGGTTCCTCTACTGCCCTGGCATTTTAGGGGCCCTAAACCGTGAGGAGTAGTCTAGAAACCAAATGCCTCAAAATGACCTGTGAAATCCTAAAGGTACTCATAGGATGTTGGGCCCCTTAGCGCAGTTAGGATGCAAAAAAGTGCCACACATGTGGTATCGCCATACTCAGGAGAAGTAGTATAATGTGTTTTGTGGTGTATTTTTACACATACCCATGCTGGGTGGGAGAAATATCTCTGTAAATAGACAATTGTGTGTAAAAAAAATCAAAAAAATTGTCATTTACAGAGATATTTCTCCCACCCAGCATGGGTATATGTAAAAATACACCAAAAAATACTACTTCTCCTCAGGGCTGTGGAGTCGGTCCAAAAATCCACCGACTCCGACTCCTCAGTTTAGGATTCCACCGACTCCGACTCCTCGACTCCGACTCCTCTAATTTGCATATTACAATTTTGTTGATTAAAAGTATGTAACATGAAATTCGTCTCTTAACTGCCAATGCTTAGGAATTTTACAAGACAACTGAAGTGAGAAGGATATGTAGACTACTATATTTATTCCCTTTAGACTAAAACTAGTCCTTGGTAAGAGTACTTGTAAAAGGTACAAACCGGAACAAACGACATCTATCAGGCCCTAGGCAATGTAAGTGTGGGTGCATGTAAGAATGATGTGCAGGTACTCTGCAGGGGAATGAGGAGATTCTTCCTCTATTACACATTCTTCATGCACAATCTGAACAAGGTTTATGGGTGACAAACAACCCCTCTGTGTTCAATGTGCACAGCATTCTCAGTGGATTCCCTGCAGCTCTGTGGGGAGTGCATATGTAGAGTATAGTACTACTGTGTAACAAAGTAAACCTGAGACAGATGAAATTAAAGTTTTATACATACCTGGGGCTTCCTCCAGCCTCCTTCAGGATAATCAGTCCCTCGTTGTCCTCCTCCACCACCTGGATCTTCTGCTATGAGTCCAGGTACTTGAGCCAGTCGAGCGTAGTACGCATGCACACACTCCGCCGCCAGGAGCATACTACACCTGTGCAGCACTATTGCGCAGGTGCAGAATGTTCCTGGCTGTGGGAGTGGCACGTAGCCAGACTGCTCTGACTGGCTGAATTACCAGGACTCATAGCAGAAGATCCACGTGGTGGAGGACAGCGAGGGACTGATTAGCCTGAAGGGGCCTGGAGGAAGCCCCAGGTATGTATAAAACTTTACTTTTCATCCGTCTCAGGTACCCTTTAATTTGTAGTCACCAAACCAAATTTTAACAACATATCAAATTATTTGATTTCATCAGCAAAGGGAGTGCATACATTTGCATAAATCAGCATCAATGCAGAATTATTTCCATCTCATTGACCATCTCTATTAGTGACACAGCTACACATCAGGCTTTATTCTTACAGCATAGATGTTATTTAGTATATATAAGAGATTCCTGTGTACACATCATATATACAGTCACAATCAGATATGTATATCTGACCTTAAAAATACGGGGACTGCTTTATTGAAGCAGCACAAGTAACTAATTTTGATTGGTTTATTTCATTTTTGTGGACTAAGCACAGCTATTACTGTATATATACATTATTTTTAATGACTATTATCTGAGAAATAGAACATTTTATCATATTTTCTATTTTAATTACAGTTACAAATTCATTAGGAGTCGGTGCATTTTTTCCCGACTCCGACTCCAGGCACCCAAAATTGCCCGACTCCACGACTCCGACTCCACAGCCCTGCTTCTCCTGAGTACGGCGGTACCACATGTGTGGCACTTTTTTGCACCCTAACTGTGCTAAGGGGCCCAAAGTCCAATGAGTACCTTTAGGATTTCACAGGTCATTTTGAGAAATTTGGTTTCAAGACTACTCCTCACGGTTTAGGGCCCCTAAAATGCCAGGGCAGTATAGGAACCCCACAAGTGACCCCATTTTAGAAAGAAGACACCCCAAGGTATTCCGTTAGGGGTATGGTGAGTTCATAGAAGATTTTACTTTTTGTCACAAGTTAGCGGAAATTGATTTTTATTGGTTTTTTTTTCACAAAGTGTCAATTTCCGCTAACTTGTGACCAAAAAAAAAAAAAAATCTTCTATGAACTCACCATACTCCTAACAGAATACCTTGTGGTGTTGTCTTTCTAAAATGGGGTCACTTGTGGGGTTCCTAAACTGCCCTGGCATTTTAGGGGCCCTAAACCGTGAGGCGTAGTCTTGAAACCAAATGTCTCAAAACGACCTGTGAAATCCTAAATGTACTCATTGGACTTTGGGCCCCTTAGCGCAGTTAGGGTGCAAAAAAGTGCCACACATGTGGTATCGCTGTACTCAGGAGAAGTAGTATAATGTGTTCTGGGGTGTTATTTTTACACATACCCATGATGGGTGGGAGAAATCTATCTGTAAATGAACAATTGTGTGTAAAAAAAATCAAAACATTGTCATTTACAGAGATATTTCTCCCACCCAGCATGGGTATGTGTAAAAATACACCCCGAAACACATTATACTACTTCTCCTGAGTACGGCAATACCACATGTGTGGCACTTTTTTGCAGCCTAACTGCGCTAAGGGGCCCAAAGTCCAATGAGCACCTTTAGGCTTTACAGGGGTGTTTACAATTTAGCACCCCCCAAAATGCCAGGACAGTAAACACACTCCACAAATGACCCCATTTTGGAAAGTAGACACAAGGTATTCAGAGAGGCGCATGGTGAGTCCGTGGCAGATTTCATTTTTTTTTTTGTCACAAGTTAGCAGAAATGGAAGCTTTTTTTGCTAACTTGCGACAAAAAGTAAAATCTTCTATGAACTCACCATGCCTCTCAGTGAATACTTTGGGATGTCTTCTTTCCAAAATGGGGTAATTTGGGGGGTATTTATACTATCCTGGAATTTTAGCACCTAATGAAACATGACAGGTGCTCAGAAAAGTCGGAGATGCTTCAAAATGGGAAAATTCACTTTTTGCACCATAGTTTGTAAATGCTATAACTTTTACCCAAACCAATAAATATACACTGAATGGTTTTTTTTTATCAAAGACATGTAGCACAATAAATTTGGACAAAAATGTATACAGAAATTTTACTTTATTTGACAAATTTTATCACAGAAAGTTAAAAAAATCATTTTTTTTGACAAAATTCATGTCTTTTTTGATGAATATAATAAAAACTAAAAATCGCAGCAGCAATCAAATAGCACCAAAAGAAAGCTGTATTAGTGACAAGAAAAGGAGGGAAAATTCATTTAGATAGTAGGTTGTATGACCGAGCAATAAACCGTTAAATCTGCATTGGTCTGAATGGAAAAAAAGGCTCTGGTCCTTAACCACTTCAGCCTTCAGTCGTTTTCACTTTATGCATCCGAGCAATTTTCACCTCCCATTCATTAGCCTATAACTTTATCACTACTTATCACAATGAACTGATCTATATCTTGTTTTTTCCGCCACCAATTAGGCTTTCTTTGAGGGTACATTTTGCTAAGAGCCACTTTACTGTAAATGCATTTTAACAGGAAGAATAAGAAAAAAACTGAAAAAATTCATTATTTCTCAGTTTTCAGCCATTATAGTTTTAAAATAATACATGCCTCCATAATTAAAACTCACGTATTGTATTTGCCCATATGTCCCGGTTATTACACCGTTAAAATTATGTGCCTATCACAATGTATGGCGACAATATTTTATTTGGAAATAAAGGTGCATTTTTTCCGTTTTGCATCTATCACTATTTACAAGTTTAAAATAAAAAAAATATAGAAATATTTCATCTTCACATTGATATTTAAAAAGTTTAGACCCTTAGGTAAATATTTATGTTTTTTTTTTATTGTAATGTCTTTTTTTATTTTTTATATTAAACATTTTATTTGGGTAGTTTTGGGAGGGTAGGATGTAAACAATAGGTTTATAATGTAAATGTGTGTTGATTTTTTTTTTTTTTTTTAGTTTTAGTTGTAGTTTGTTTACATGACGTCACTCTAAGCGTAACATACGCTTAGAGAGACGCAACAGCCAGAAAAAGCGAAGCTTCTGAGAGAAGCTGTTGCTTTTTTCTGCGGGGGAGAGGAATCAGTGATCGGGCACCATAGCCCGATTCACTGATTGCCAGGCTAACGAACCGCGAGTCGGGGAAGTTTCTCCCTCCTAAAGAGGCTTCCAAAGTCGCCTCTCTAATGGAGCCACCGGGGGAAGAATGGAGGGAGCCCGGAAAACGTGAAGGGCGGGAGGAAGCCCCAGGTGAGTTAATTTGGCCATTTGACTGTCCTGCTCACTGTCCCTTTAAGCACACCTGACCCGCAGCAAGGCCACCAAAGGTAAGCAGAGATGTATGTTCATGCTGGATCCATATACCTCTATGCATTGTTGCAACACATACAACCCTTCCCCCCCAAAGTCTCTCTAACCACTTGTTGAAAAAAATCGACTCTTTGCTAAAGTCAAATTTGCAAACAGGAAGAGGCAGGCCTTGGAGTAGAGGATTCAGAGCAATTTGGGGTACCTGGAGTCGGTGGTTTCAAAAACTAAGGCGTTGGATGACTTTTGTACGGACTCCTGTCAAACTGTCACACTCTAAGGGCTTGATTCACAAAGCGGTGCTAACTGTTACCACGCTTGTGAAAAGCCCCTTATCACGCCAAAAGGGCGTGCTAATTAGCACTAGCGTGCAAAGTCCAGCGCAAAACTTTGCACGCGCAAAGTCAGGTGCGCGCGAAACGTCGCATCGCGGTGCGACGAAAACGGAGCACCCAATGCACCTATAAGGGCGCATTGAGTGCGACCTTAACGTTAAGGCGACGTTAAGGTCGCACCCAATGCGCCCTTATAGGCGCATCGGGTGCGCCGTTTTTGTCGCACCACGATGCGATGTTTCGCGGGACTTTGCGCGAGGACTGATTCACTTTTCTGCGTGCTAACTACTTAGCTAGAGTGACCAGATTTTTGTTGGTTCAACCTGGGACGGGGGGTCGGGTTGGGTGGAGAGCGCGCGGCGAAAAATGGGGAGGATGCGGCGGGGGGTTGCGGCTTTCTAATGATAATGATGTAACAGCGAGGCATAAGAAAGCAGTGTTTGCTCCATGGTGTGGTCAAACGAGGTTTCGCATCATGGGTGTGCAGAAACTGTGTAATGCTATTTAATAGTATACCGTAACCACAGCAAACATAGCCAACTATGACCATTAAATAATAAATGCAGCAACAGTTACTTCAGACACCAGAAAATAAACGCAATGTGGGCAACATGTCAGCACAAAATAAACGCTATGGGGGCAACATTGACAGGCAGAGCAGGGCTACAGCAAGATGGCGCCTGAAGCCCTGTACTGGAGACACAAATAGTCTCCAGTACAGGGCTTCGGCAGCCATCTTACCGTAGCCCTGCTCGCCTGCCGGAAGAGGAAGACCAAGGAGGCTGGAGCGGGGCTGCAGGCGATGAACTGGCTCGGCGTTCATTCATTACGGTGGCCAGAGTTACTTCAGACACCAGAAAATAAACGCAATGTGGGCAACATGTCAGCACAAAATAAACGCAATGGGGGCAACATGTCAGCACAAAATAAACGCATTGCAGGCAACCTGTCAGCACAAAATAAACGTAATGGGGGCAACATGTCAGCACAAAATAAACGCAATGGGGCAATATTTCAGCACAAAATAAACGCATTGAGGGCAACATGTCAGTACAAAATAAACGCAATGTGGGCAACATGTCAGCAAAAAATAAACTCATTGCAGGCAACATTTCAGCACAAAATAAACGCATTGGGCTCTATTCTCAAAGAGCCAAAAGTTCCGCAAAATTTTACCCCTAATTTTCCGCCAGCGGTAAACTCTTTTTTCAGCATTCACTAACATTTTCCGCATGTTTGCCGCATGCGGAAAAAAAGATGCGGAAACAGCCATTATTCATGCGGGAATCATGCGGTAAAAAGGTCGCATGAAAAAGTGTTTAAAAAAAAAAATTAAAGTCCAGCAAGCACAGCCCTTAAGCCTCCAGACTTCATTAAAGAGAATCTGTATTGTTAAAAATCACACAAAAGTAAACATACCAGTGCGTTAGGGGACATCTCCTATTACCCTCTGTCTCAATTTCGCAGCTCCCCGCCGCATTAAAAGTGGTTAAAAACAGTTTTAAAAAGTTTGTTTATAAACAAACAAAATGGCCACCAAAACAGGAAGTAGGTTGATGTACAGTATGTCCACACATAGAAAATACATCCATACACAAGCAGGCTGTATACAGCCTTCCTTTTGTATCTCAAGAGATCATTTGTGTGTTTCTTTCCCCCTGCATCTCTCTTGCACTGAAGTTTCAGGCTGCTCTTTTCTTCCTGCAAACAGCTTTGCCCTTGTCTGTAATTCCTCACTATGTGAAAGCCCAGCCAGCTCAGAGGACGATTTATCCAGCTTGTAAAAGATAAGAGAGAAGAGAGAAGCTGCTCTAATCTAAATAACACACAGGCAGTGTGCATAGAGGGGCCTGGAAGGGGGAGTTCATAGCAGAACCACAACACTGAAGAACTTGGCAGCCTTCCAGACACAGGCCTGACAAGTCTGACAAGAGAGAGATAAGTTGATTTATTACAGAGACTGTGATAGTACAAAGTGCTGCAGTAAGCCAGAACACATTAGAATAGCTTTTGGAACTTGTAGGATGATAAAAAACAGGATGCAATTTTTGTTACGGAGTCTCTTTAAAGTCAATGGGATGCGGAATATATCACCTTCTACTTGTAGGTGATAAAAAAATCGGTAATTAACGACGAAATGATGCGCCTGAACATTTTTGAGAATTGATCTTTTATTGCGGAAAATACCGACTTTTGCGGAAATTTTTCTGCATGAATCCCGCACTTTTACCACACTTTTTCCGCATGCGGGAAAAACATGCAGAAAATTTAGAGAATGCAAACTTGACTGTATTTTGGGTGCAAACTTCCCGCATGTACTTTACCGCATGCGGGAAGTCTTTGAGAATAGAGCCCAATGTGGGCAACAGGTCAGCACAAAATAAACGCATTGCGAGCAACAGGTCAGCACAAAATAAATGCATTGCGGGCAACAGGTCAGCACAAAATAAACGCATTGCGGGCAACAGGTCAGCACAAAATAAACGCATTGCGGGCAACAGGTCAGCACAAAATAAATGCATTGCGAGCAACAGGTCAGCACAAAATAAATGCATTGCGAGCAACAGGTCAGCACAAAATAAATGCATTGCGGGCAACAGGTCAGCACAAAATAAATGCATTGCGGGCAACAGGTCAGCACAAAATAAATGCATTGCGGGCAAAAGGTCAGCACAAAATAATCGCATTGCGGGCAACAGGTCAGCACAAAATAAACGCATTGCGGGCAACACCGGGACCATCTTGCTCCTCCTGCAGCGTGTCTCCCGTGCTGACATGCAGAGCATGGCTACAGCAAGATGGCGCTCAAAGCCCTGTACTGGAGACACAAATAGTGTCCAGTACAGGGCTTCGGCAGCTATCTTACCGTAGCCCTGCTCGCCTGCCGGAAGAGGAAGACCAAGGGGGCTGGAGCGGGGCGCGGACGATGAACTGGCTTGGCATCTATTAGACGCCGCAGACAGTTCATTCATTACGGTGGCCAGAGTCCTGAGGCCAGGACGTCCAGCAGCTAAAAGCGGAACGTTTCCCGGGACCTCATGCTGCCTGGGACAGCGGATCCCGAAGGCGGGACGCGTCCCAGGTAAAGCGCGTCCCAGGTAAAGCGGGACGTATGGTCACCGTAACTTAGCACGCCCAAATCCTTTAGGTGTGCTAACTAGGTTATCAGGCCCTATGTATAGTGATCCGTGGTTCATAGTATGCCTTTTAGGTTTGCTCTACAAGCTGTTGCTTTTTTGCCAGACAGGCACCATCTGACAAAAGTAACAGCAACAACCTGTGCTATAGCAGAATCATCACATCAAGTTCACTTTTCATAACATACCCTTGATGCATAAGTGGAGTGTTGGAACAGATGACACTGGCACAGCATTCTGGGAATCACAGCCTAGCTCTCCTCCCTGCGCTCACAGCACCCAGCCATCACACTGTGCGCCCTGCACAGCGCCACCTGTACGATACGTAACGATACGCGGGAGCATCAATCCAGCGGCAGGAAGGGGGCGGGGCTTTACATGCATATGCCGAGGTGGAGATTACCTCCGACAGCAATCTCTACCAGTAGAGAACTAGTGTGTATAGAAAGACGTAAGAGTAGGCGGGATTCGGCTCTGCACAAGTGCCCATAGGCTTCAGCTCAGCTACTCTCTATGGTTCCGCGCTATTTCGCCAGCAGCTTGCTCTCTCTCTGGTTCCGGTGATATAATCTCTCCACTGTCAGTCACTGCTTGCTAGTTCCGGAACTTCCGGTGTCTCCTGTGCTGTGAGTAGTAGTACTGGCTGCTTACTGCTCCTGGTGTTGTCACTACGCTCGGCTCACGGGTGTTCCGCTCAGTCATGGCTGCCGCCCGCAGGTCTCGTTCAGACTCCCGCTGCGTCCTGCGTTACTCCGACCGAGAACTGTGCTGAGCTCAGAAGACCCACCAGCCGTCCAGCATGGTAATGTCAGGGGGAGAGGCGGAGAATTGGACACACGCATTTACTTTATTTGGGAGCAAAACAAGTATAGGCTATGTGAGGAAATAAGACACGTGATGAAAGTCGGCCAATCAGCAGGAGCGTTCTGTAGCGTATGACAGTGCGATAGCTGAGCGCTGCCTGTCTGGAGTAGGGTCTGTCTGTACTGATCTCTCAGCACCTCTTTCCTATTAAGTGGTGTTGCTGACCTGTCTATACACGACTATTGTCATGTAATAAAATGCTTTACTCCCTCTATTGGGTTTTTTTTTCCGTTAGCCGGGCGCAACCTCTAGGTGGCGATAGATCTCCAGTAGAGTTGCATTTTTCCCTACTATCCATGGCGGCCTGGAGGGGGAATAGTAATTATCGCCACCTAGAAGATGCGCCAGCTAACGGAAAAGTACCCTGTATTGTACCTGAGGTGCATATAGTTGCATATATTGCTGTATTACCGTCCTTGCATAGGTTTGCCAATAAAACAGTCATTGATCATAATCAAAATCTAGCCCAATCTGTTAAATGATGACACTAGCTAAGAAAAATAAGGCACTATAGTTTTGCAAACTTTTTAACTTTTGTTACAAGTTGCTGTTAGCAGAAACAGTAAAACCCCTTTATCCAGAACTAGGTTAACCAGAAGTCTCAAGCGACCAGAAAAAAATGCTGGCCATGCAAATAAATCTACTTTTACTCTTCTTTATATAGTAATAAACCTCTGTTAAACTTACAGTAAATCAGTCTTGTCTTTGTTTTTAATTGCTGTATTACAACATTAAAGCGTAAGAATACAATGTGGAGTATAGCTTTTTTACTGTTTTTTTTTTGTTTGTTTTTGTTTTGTTTTAGCTAGTCCTTTTTTTTTTTTTTTTTAACAGATTCTCAAGCAACCAGAAACTACACTTATCCAGCATCAGCCAATCCCCATTGGTGCTGGATAATGGGGTTTTACTGTACTAAACTGCATTAGTGACTTTATAATGGAAGTACTGTACTTAGTGTGAAGGTGTGACTGTGGGAGTACATTTGAATTCGGCGCTGGTAGACTTGGGCGCAAGATCCAGCTGTTATATGGCTGGTCCTGCTTCTGTACAAGTCCGGGCCGAATTAATTACTATTCCCCCTCCAGGCCGCCATGGATAGTGGGGGAATGAAATAATTTGGCTTCCAGAGATTGCTGGAAGCTGAATTATTATGATTTTTAAGCAACCTCGGCTCCATCTTCTGACGGTGCCGACGTTACTCACTGAGCGCCGCTATAGCCTGAATCCCTTTATAGTCTATGGCGGCGCTGGCTGCGCCCAAATCTAGCAGCGCTGAAAAGCACTGCTCCGTAACTATGGTGCTCCCAGCACTCTATAATGCAATGCATTTTCCTTTCTAAGTTATATGCAACTTTTATGGTTTGTGGTATGTGCTGAACAAATTTGCACCTGCCTGAACAGAATTTGATTGGGCTGTACAGAAACTTTGCAAAGTTATATTCAGATTTGGAAACTAGTGATGATTCAGTGTTCCCCTACCCTGTCCTCAGGGCCCACCAACAGTGCATATTTTGTGGAAATCCCCACAGGTAGTTAATCAACTCCGCTGAGACACTAATTACCTCACCTGTGAATGTTTGTGGGGTTTCCTGCAAAACATGTACTGTTGGTGGGCCTTGATGACAGGGTTGGGGAACTCTGACCTAGTGGATTGGTCATCTGCTGGGTTTCAGTCATTAACTCTGGGCCAAAAGAAGAGGGATATGTGTTGAAATCTAAGTAACAGCCCCACTGTGTAGCAGAATGTTGTTTTCTATGGAGAGGTGGGAATAGGACATGAGCTGCAATGGGGGACACAATGGCATCTTGCCAAAGGATTTCCAGTTAGGTAGGCTGAAGAGGCAGCTGCTCCCATCAGGAGACACCTGTCTAAACAGCTGCCGAACATTGTCACAATCTGACGTTTCAGGCAATAAAGCCTTTTTCCACAAGCAGCCTGTCAGCTGCTCCTGTACATCGGCTGGGTGCTTGCTAGCGCTCAGTGCAGGCGGCTCCCCTATGGAGTTGCATCTGAGCATGGTGGTTGCTGTGCTTAAAGTGGGATAAAACTCTGACATAACATTCAATAAAAATGTGTTTTCCTACTTTGTATTACACATATATATACCATATTTGCTTGTGTGCACAATTAATATTGTCTGTTTACAAATTGCAAAATCCCAAAGTACAGTTTATCTGCTCTAAAAACTGCCATTACATAGCTGCTGTATTTAAATATTAACCTCCTGAGCGTATGTCCAACACTGTTGGGAATGCCGTTTAACCACTTAATGACTGCCTAATGCCGATAGGCGTCGTAAGTGGTATTACATGGACTTTCCATGTCAGTTCACGGAGAGTGTCTCCATGAACAGACTGCGAGCCACCGATCGCGGCTCACGCGCGTAATGTAAACACGCGGGGAAGAAATCCCCACTGTTTACATCATACGGCGCTGCAGCACCGTAAAGGAGATCGGTGATCCTCGCCCTCTGATTGGCCGGGGATCACCGGCATCTGATAGGCTGAAGCCTATCCTAGGCGGCGCAGGACGGATATCCGTCCTGCGCAGCCCATAGAGAGGGGGAGAGCGAGGTAAGGGCACAGAGGGAGGAAATCGCTGCGGAGGGGGGCTTTGAGCCCCCCCCCCCGCAAATCACAGGCAGCGGAAGTCTGATCGCCATGCTACAAACCTGATCTGTGCTGTGGGCTGGAGAGCCCACGCTGCACAGATCAGGCAAAAAGAGCCCGGTCCTTAAGTGGTTAAGAGGTTTTGCCGGACTCAGGCATCCCCCCCCCCCGTATAAAACCATTTGGTTATATGGCTGCATAAGGTGTTAGCTAGCAGTAGGCTAGCTATTATAATTGTCCACAACCCCCTGATTGCCCCTGATCCAGCCACTTATACATTGCCCAGCCTGGTTCCAGCAGTCGCCGCAGCCTTCCCGCACAGCTCTGGTCTTCTCTATGGAAAGGATCGCACATGACGTCACCGACGTCATGCGCAGTCCCGAGCTTCCCGATAGAGAAGACCGGAGCTGTGTGGGAAGGATGTGGCGATTGCTAAGATAAAATCTATCTACTGAGCATTTTTCAGCTGTCTCTGCTTTTACTATGTGAGGCAGCTCATTCACTACTAATGTTTACATTCTGCTGTGACGTTCAGCTACAAATCACTGCACATCAATCTCCACTCAGGTTAAACCCTGTAAAATCAATAAAAACTGCACATAGTGCCAAGTATTGCTAAAGACAGAACACAGCTTGCACCCCTGCGGGTAGTGCCACCACCTTGGGATTGGAGAGATTTAGCCCCCCCCCCTGACGCCGCCCCCTCCTCCGACTGGGTGGAGTCAGTGGAGGCGCGCTGACGTCAGACCAGGAAGTGGGACAGTCGGAGGCAGCGTGTAGCTCTGAGGTCCGCGGGCAGAGCGCCTAACTGATAGTCTGGTCCCCTGTAGCGAGCTAGTTTAGTTTCTGGCAAGTCGTGGCCACTGCACCTGTGCGTTCTCGATCTCGCTGTTGTCGCATCCTGCGCATGCGTAGTGCTAGAAAATCTAGTACTGTGCATGCGCAGGATGTTCTCAGCGACGGGAGTGTGATCGTGGCCGTGCTGGTGCAGTGACCACCTACTGGCCTATCATCTGAAATGGCTTGCTGCGGGGGACTAGAGGTTAGGTTTGTCCCGGTGTGGGCACAGGACGTCTGCAGGGGACCAGTAGAAGCCAGGATAGTTTAGGTAGTGACAGGAGGTCCCCAGTTTAGGTAGTGACATGTTCCCCCCCCCCCCCCCCCCCCCCCCCAGTTCAGGTAGTGATTCTAGAAGTTTTTTAATTATTTTTTCATTCGTTTCCATTTTTTTTTTTTTTCTCCATTTTCCATTATTTCCCTTTAGGCTGGTTTCACAGTGGGACGTTAAAGTCCCACGTTACAGCAGCCAATAACGCAGCCTAACTCACAGCACTGTAAAATCAATTGTGCTGTTCACCGTGCCCACGTTGCGTTACATAGTAACGCAGCACGTTTAAACAGAGTGCTGCATGCTGTACGTTATACTGAGCTAAGCAGCGTTAGACTGCTTGCACATGGTCAGTAATGTTGGAGGAGGAGGTCTCCCCTCCTCCTCTGCGGCCAGCCACATGGCTAATTAATATTCACTGCACTGCAGACACTCGTGGTAGGACTGTAGTGTTGTCCGGATCATGAACGAATCGTTCATTTGATCCGGATCTTTTTTGTGAGTCGAATCATCCGGATCATCACAATGAAAGATTCGGTTCACAGTGGATGTCTGTCTGGAAGAAACAGGAACATACAGAATGAACAGTGCAGGGAAAGTCTTGTCCTGCTAGTCATTTCACCCAGTCAGCTTCCCTAGTAAAATGATTCAAATAATTCGGTTCAAAGATCCGGATCTTTTCAATGATCCGATTCAAATGATCCGAATCCTTAAAAAGATCCGGACTTCCTAATAACCTGGAGCGGCTGCTTTGAGAGCTGCATAACGCATCTCAATCTGACGTCCAATTTCAACACCACCATACGTTGCGTTAGGGGCACATTATGCGACCATAACGTCCCCTAAAATGCAACGTCTTGGTCTGTAAGTAGCCTTAAGGGGAATGAATGGGGTGGGGAATGAATGGGGCAAGGAATGGGAGGGAATGTCACAGCAGGTCTGCCTCTTCCGATCTAAAAATTCTTAGAATCAAATGACTTAGCTTCTATTTTTCGGATTGTTATGCTTGCGACGTTCATTTAATTTGAATGTTATTGAAAGCTCTTTGCCTCTCTTCAACCTTGTGGATATGTAATTCCATGCCTTTTGTTGTCTGCATGGTTATCACTGATTGTTCTCAATAAAGAGATTTTGAAAACTAAAAAGGATCTTAGCCAAAAAACCACCCACTGACTGCTAAATCAATATCATTGCCAGGGGTATAGGAATTCTTTAAAATCTTATACAAAAATGGTTAACTGTTTCTTTGTTTCATAGGAAGTTACATTTTAAATTTTTACAGTTGATGAAAATAGACACGTAAGAAGAATAGGGTAGTTTCAGGCAGGGGTCACATTTGTCTTTCAGTTTCTACACTTTGCAGAAAACTGAAAGACAAGTGTGATCTCTGCCTTACAGCAGCTAATCTAATTTATAGAGAAAACTGACAAATTGCGCAAGATGTCAGTTTTTTTTCTGCGTGCGAAATCTGCATTAAAGTGTGACCTTGCTTATTGATTAACATGAGTTCTCAGTTGAAGTCAGTTTTTCTGTGCAGAAAACGCGTACGAAAGCCGATAAGTGTGACCCCTGCCTCAAACCAGGACGTTGCATTCCATTTTGTTATTACGTGCATTTACGCCACTAGAAATGTTTGCGGGAACATGTGATGTAAAAGGTGCACCTTCATTGGCTAACAAGTGTGAATTCTAGGATTGCACTGCATGTTCTATAACAGAATCAGTTGCACCGTATCTGATGAGGTGTGAACTGTTCATAGACATTCAATCACACTACAATACTCTTCACAGCACAACTTGTCAGTTGGAAAGTTAAAGGAAACCTGTAGGGGGGAAAAGTGCCCAATTTGGGTACTTGTCTAAGGGCTGATTCACTCTACAAGAGCTTTTTAAACACTAGCTGTTTTAGAACCTCTTGCTAATGCATTGCTATGGGGGATTTTTACAAAATCACATCACTCCAGTGTGAACACACACAAAGGAAAACATTAGCAAGAGCTTTTAAAATCACAAAGTGCTTAAAAAAGCTCTTTTAGTGTGAACAAGCTCTCAAAGAGGGAAGGCACTGGATTTTCCAGAGGCTCCCCCCCCCCCCCCCCCCAAATCCTCCACTGGGCCATGCCGGTGCTGTCCACTCCCCTTTGAAAAAAACCCAGCTTAATTGAGACCATGCTTGTGTGCATGAACAAGCCATCTGCACCTGCGCAGAGTAGGACGGACCCACTTGGGCTTAGCTTTTTCCACCAAAGCCCAAGCAGGTCCATGCGACTACAAGGGAGCAATGTGCCATGTTTTAGGGGTCTCAGCACTAGATTGGGCTGGTGGAACATGACGGGGGGAAGCCTCTGGAGGACCCAGGTTTCCCCCTCCTGAGGTAAGGATCTAAATTTGGGCATTGCAAACACCACAGATTTATTTTGATGGTAAAATATTAAAGTGGACCCAAATTAAAAATACAAGATTTCAGGAATAAAATCTATTTTCTAAATTATAATAATAAATACCAGCCTTTTTTCAGCTGCATGATGACAAATATAAAATATTTTACATTTTTTGGAGGAACCCCTCCCTTCCTTTCATATTGCCGGGACAGAAACCGGCAAAATGCTGGAGTAGGTGGTGTCCGGCAATGGAGGAATTGCTAATGGCTGCCACCTGTATAACCCTAGTTATGAAAAGAGAAGGGTGAAAAGCGTGCACTGAAATGCTCATAAGCTTGAAGGAGTGTTTATTTATCTTTGTATGTGTCAGAGTGGTGCAACTAAATATTTATCCAGTGATCCTCTGGGACAAGACTCTGAGATATCCACGCCCCTTCCAGGAAATATTTCAATCCCTCCCCTATAAAAGAAAGGCCATGAGAATCTCTCCTCAGTTTGAAATATTTCCTGCGCGAGAAGGAGGTTTCTTTCCCTCGGGTGAACCAGGTCTGTGGTAAGTAGGGCCTGGGGAGCCTTGTAGGGGGCTGCCGAGACTGAGTTGGTCAGTCTGGCAGCATCAAGGTTTCTTACCTTGCCTCGTGTTTGCTCCCTTAAGAGGAGGGAGAAAGCGAGATGGCGTCCTCGATCCCTCTGGCCTGGTTGGAAGTGGCGGTGGGCTGTCTTGCACGCAGCTGGAGACAGCATCAGTGGAACAGAAGGTCCATCGGGTATGGTCTGGGGAAGTTTTTTAGCCGCGCGCGCGGCTGCCTCTGACGTCACTTCCGGCGGAAACCAGGGCGGGGTTAGTATAAGGGAGGCGGTGGGACGCGCCGGCTTCCTCTCACTCTGGCTCTGTGGAGCGAACAGGACAGTCGCAATGTCTGTGGCTCTGGGGGAGGAAGGTGCTGGTCCTTCTAAGGTATTTTTCTGGCGCTATAGTAAAATACTTAGAACTATCTGGGCAAATTTTTTCCATTCTAATGGTGGGCTATTTGTATCATGTTTTGCAGGCAAAAGATGGATCCAAGCGAAAGTGCCCAGTATGCAATACAAGATTGCCAGCTGAATGGGAAAAGACACTCTGCAAACCCTGCTCTAAGAAGGTTTTAGCAGAGGATGGCCTCTCTGTCAAAGATACGATTAGAGCCTTTAGACAGGAAATGGCTGATACTATTAAACAGTTTAAAGGGATACTGTAGGGGGGTCGGGGGAAAATGAGCTGAACTTACCCGGGGCTTCTAATGGTCCCTCGCAGACATCCTGTGCCCGCGCAGCCGCTCACCGATGCTCCGGCCCCGCCTCCGGTTCACTTCTGGAATTTCTGACATTAAAGTCAGAAAACCACTGCGCCTGCGTTGCCGTGTCCTCTATCCCGCTGATGTTATCAAGAGCGCACAGCGCAGGCCCAGTATGGTCTGTGTCTGCGCAGTACACTCCTGGTGACATCAGCGGGAGCGAGGACACAGCAACGCAGGCGCAGTGGTTTTCTGACTTTAAAGTCAGAAATTCCAGAAGTGAACCGGAGGCGGGGCCGGAGCATTGGGGAGTGGCTGCGCCAACACAGGATGTCTGCGGGGGACCATAAGAAGCCCCGGGTAAGTTCAGCTCATTTTCCCCCGACCCCCCCCTACAGTATCCCTTTAAATCTTCCTTGGCTGAAACTAAGACACAATCTAAATCAGAAACCCCTGTGCCAGCAGTTTCTTCTACTTCAGAAGGGGAGGTGGGTTCAGATTCTCATGATAGTGCAGAAGAATTTAAGGAGACCCCTTCTAAATTTAAAGTAGAGGACACAGAGGGCCTGATTGATGCTATTATTGATACCTTACAGATTGATAAAGGGAATTCAGATTCGTTAACTCCTCATGATAAACTCTATGAAGGTTGGCAAGACAGTGAAGGCATTGTTTTTCCAGTTCATAAGTCTATTCGCCAGTCTATCCTGAAGGAGTGGACCGAGCCTGATAAAAAACTTATTTTTTCTAAAGGAATGAAGAGAAGATTCCCGTTTAGTGAAGAGGAAGTTAATTTATGGGGTAAATGTCCTAAACTGGATACGCCTTTTTCTCAGATGGTTAAAGAGGGAGAGTTGGCCTTTGAGGATTTAGGCTCTTTAAAAGATCCGTTAGACCGTAAGACGGATCCTTTTTAAAACGTACATGGGAGGCTATTTCGGCTATTTTTAGGCCGACTATAGCTTCTACGTGTGTATCAAGAACCATGTTGTTGTGGTTGGATCAATTTAAAAATAATATTCAGGAGGGGGCTTCTAAGGAAGAACTTCTGGAGGCCTTAGAACTACTTTTTAAAGGCACTAGCTATCTGGCAGATGCATCAGCAGAGGGCATTAAGTATACAGCGAGAGCAGCTGGGTTAGCCAATGTTACTAGAAGATCAGTTTGGCTTAAAACTTGGGAAGGAAGTATCACTTCTAAATCCAGGTTATGTTCAGTCCCATTTACAGGTAATCTGTTATTTGGGCCTGAATTGGATGCTACTTTGGAAAGAACTTCTAGTAAAAAGAAGGTCTTTCCAAAGAAAAAGGTTACGCAGCCTACTAAACGTCCTTTCAATAGGCCACGTAATCAGCGTCAAGGACAGTCTAAAAGGAAAGGATGGTCCTTTAACAAAAATGGTAAGGGGAGTTTTCTTATCAAGCCCCAGGATAATAAGAAATCCCAATGACCATCAAGTGGGGGGTCGACTGAAGAACTTCAGCGAGGTGTGGAGAAATTCAGTCGCCAGCCCTTACATTTGCGCAATTGTGAAAATGGGTTATCGAATAGAGTTCGATTCTGTTCCTCCCAACAGATTTATGATAGCAAGAAATCCGGTAGATGCGGCAATGGTGCAGGAATTGTCTCGAATTCTGAAAGTCATGGTAGATCAGAATGTGATCATTCCAGTCGTTCGGTCGGAACAGGGAAGGGGGTTCTACTCTTCCGTGTTTCTGGTAAAGAAACCGTCGGGGAAATTCCGGTTGATTCTCAACTTAAAGAAATTAAATCCGTTGGTCAAGTACAAACGATTCAGGATGGAATCGATTTACTCTATCAGAAATCTGTTGGAAGCAGGGTCGTTCATGGTCAATTTGGATCTGCAGGATGCATATTGGCATGTTCCCATTCACCCATATTCACAGAGATACCTCAGGTTTGCCGTATCGCTAGAAGGCACTCTGTGTCACTTCCAATTCACTTGCCTTCCTTTCGGGATCAGTTCGGCACCTCGCATTTTTACAAAAATTATGGCGGATGCGTTAGTTCCTCTCCGGGAGCAAGCTATCCAGGTGATTTTTTTTATCTCGACGATATTTTGATTTTTGCCGATTCGGTGGAGCTTTTGAAGGCACAGCTGGAAACGTCTTTGAGGTATCTGGCAGATCTGGGGTGGTTGGTAAATCGAGACAAATCTGTATTGATACCAACTCAAACGATAAAATTTTTAGGAATGATGATAGATACGTCCGTTCAAAAAATGTTTTTGCCACAGGAGAAGAGAGACAAGGTTATGAACGAAATAACCTGTCTACAAAGGAACCCAAAAGTTTCCTTAAGAGTGATGAGAACTCTGGGACTTTTGTCTTCCACAGCTCCAGCAGTTCAGTGGGCTTTAGCACACCAAAGGAGGCTTCAGTCCTTTCTATTAAAGAACTGGGACAGATCTCAGCGGAACTTGGATCAAGAAGTGATGCTTCCCTTAGCAGTCATCCGGGATTTGGACTGGTGGCTGAACAAGGGAAATCTGTTCCAGGGGAATTTATGGGTATGCCCCAGAGAAGTAACTATCACAACAGATGCCAGTGCTTGGGGGTGGGGTGCTCACGTGGAGCATCAGGCCTTTCAGGGACAGTGGAGTCAGGAAGAGAAGAAATTCTCGTCCAATCGGCGAGAATTGAGGGCAGTAAAGTTAGCTCTCATTCAAGCACAAAAGATTGTACAAAACAAACATGTTATGGTGAGATCAGACAATTCCACCACGGTGGCATACATAAACAAGCAAGGGGGCACGAGGTCGGAGTGGTTGCAAGAGGAGGCAGAGGAAATTTGTACTTGGGCCCAGGTGAATGTGCTATCTCTGAAAGCTCTTCATCTGAAGGGGCTTCAGAATCTAGATGCGGACAAGTTAAGCAGGAATGCTGTTTCTCCGGGAGAATGGGCCCTGAACAGAGAGGTTTTTGCTCTGATTACAGATCTCTGGGGGGTTCCTTCAATCGATCTTTTTGCGACGAAGCAGAATGCTCTGCTGCCAGTGTTTTGCTCGATAAATCCAAGGGACGATCCTTGGGGGATAGATGCGCTGTCACAAGTATGGAACTTTCCTCTGGCGTTTGCTTTTCCTCCTCTGCCTCTCATTCCATTAGTCATCAAAAAATGGAAGGAAATTCAAGCTCCGTTAATTCTGATTGCGCCGGTTTGGCCAAAGAGAAGTTGGTTCCCAATTCTAAAAAAGTTAGCTGTAGAACCTCCTCTGAAGCTGCCGGACAGGAAAGATCTACTGTACCAAGGGAAGCTTTGGCATCCGGAGGTGGAAAAGTTAAAACTAGCAGCCTGGATCCTGAGGTAGTTTGGCTTAAGAGCAAGGGGCTTTCCAGTAGAGTTATTCAAACTTTATTGAAAAGTAGAAAGGATTCTACCAGAAGTATGTATATTAAGTATTGGAAAACTTTTTTTCATTGGTTAGATTCTTCCTCCTATGATTCTTTTTCTATTCCAGCATTATTGGAGTTTCTGCAGGAAGGTTGGGAAAAAGGTTTATCGGTCAGCACATTAAAAGTGCAGGTATCAGCCTTGGCTGCCATGACAGGTAAAAAATTAGCTACGGATGATTTGGTGGTAAGATTTTTTTAAAGCTATTAGTAGACAGGTACCTATAAAAGCACCTAATGTGTCCCCGTGGGATTTACCGTCGGTGCTAAAAGGGTTATCTGGGGCTCCATTTGAACCATTGGACCAGGGTGATTTATTGCATGTTACAATTAAAACTGTGTTCCTCACTGCCATATCTACAGCTAGGAGGGTTAGCGAAATTCAGGCATTTTCTTGTAAACCTCCATATTTTCAGGATTTTGGAGACAGGGTAGTGTTGCAGACAGACCCAGGGTTTCTTCCAAAGGTGGTGTCCAAATACCATAGATCTCAATCTATTGTTATTCCTTCCTTTAACGTTCAGGGGAGTAAAAAGAAAGATAAAGATCTGTACCTAGTAGATGTCAGAAGGTGTATTTTACACTATATCAAGATTACTTCAGGATTCAGGAGGTCTGATTCCTTGTTCGTTCTATTTGGGGGAAAAAATAAAGGTTGCACGGCATCCAAATCTACTATTTCTAGATGGATTAAGAAAGCTATTACTATGTCTTATTCTTTGTTGAACCTGGAACTCCCATTGTCCTTTACGGCACATTCAACTAGAGCAGTGGCATCATCCTGGGCACATAATTCTGGTGCTACCCCGGAGCAGATTTGCAAAGCCGCTACGTGGTCAAGTTTTAACACTTTTGTGAAACATTATAGGTTGGATGTGTTATCAGAACAGCAGCAAGCCTTTGGTCGTAAGGTCCTGAAGGCTGCTACCCACCCTGAGGTTTGATTCTTGCTTATCATCTCGGAGTCTTGTCCCAGAGGATCACTGGATAAAACAATAGTTACTCACCGGGTAACGTTCTTTCTAGTGATCCTCTGGGACAAGAGTCCCACCCGATTTGGGTATAGTAGATTAATTCTGTACTTTGTATGGAGTGGTTCATAGTATAAATAAGTGAAAGGAAGAGTTCTAGACAGTTATTATTTAAGACTGAGGAGAGATTCTCATGGCCTTTCTTTTATAGGGGAGGGATTGAAATATTTCCTGGAAGGGGCGTGGATATCTCGGAGTCTTGTCCCAGAGGATCACTAGAAAGAACGTTACCCGGTGAGTAACTATTGTTTTTGAATTAAAAAAATGTTTGGTTTGGGTCCGCTTTAAGATGCCCCAAACTTGGATGTACTGAAAGTGTAAAGCTTGGTTTCCACTTGTGTAGGACAAGTGCAATATGTAAAACAGTAATGAGTCTATCGGCAAGGCTCCCTGTTGATCCTGGTCAACCATGGAGCGCACCTTAAAGGGAACCTTAACCTAGAGGGATATGGATGTTTCCTTTTAAACAATAGCAGTTGCTGGTCAGTCCTGCGGATCTCTTTGGCTGCAGTAGTGGCTGAATCACACAGCTGAAACAAGCATGCAGCTAATCCAGTCTGACTTCAGTCAGAGCACCTGATCTGCATGCTTGATCAGGGGCTGTGGCTAAAAGTATTAGAGACACAGGATCAGCAGAAGAGTCAGGCAACTGGTATCATTTTAAAAGGAAAAATCCATATCCTTCTCAGTTTAGGTTCCCTTTAAGGGGTTGTATCTCTAAAGTGCTTGGAGTCCACCAGGACAAAAGTGCAATATAATGGTCTTGTCTAGAAAAGTACATGCTCTGTATGTTTTCTACAGCTCTGCTCAACACAGGAAGCAGATCCTCATCCACTAGTTAAAGTAAAGGATCTGTTTACCGCGTTATGGCAAACAAAATGCAGCTTGGTTCCAAAGATTAAACACGTCGGTGCCTGGCAGAATCATGGGGCTCCCCATTGGATTGCAAAAGTCCAATGGGAATCCTCAGCAATCCTCGGCAACAAAATCCTCCCTGTTCCTACGGAGAATTGATCTATTGTAAACCAGTGGGTAGCCCGATACTCCTGCTGGCCCCTCGTCTGTTCCCTGAACTGAGCGACGGTGTCGGGGGATGGGATGTATGCAAAACTTCGGCAAATGATTGTGTGGACATGCAACGCATTGGAACCCACTTTTACTGTGATGTTTTGCATCTGCTCAAGTGGGAACCAAGCCTTAAAGTACACCTGAGGTGAAAATAAACCAATGAGATAAACTATTGCATCTATCATCCTCCGCCTAGAAATTACTTTTTAAGATATCACCAGTTTTTTATTTTTATATTTAAATCTACTTTTTTTTTTTTTTTTTTTTTACAGTTTCATTGTTTCTGCTCAGATACATTCATTGAAGTATCCCTTTTTATCTCTTTCCTGCTCTCAGAAACCATTTTCTGCCAGGAAAATGTTTTATGGTTGTAATTCCTAATCGGTGAGGGTTACACTGTAGTCCAACCCAGTCCAGACCCAGACAGAAACTGTCACTTACACACCTGATGTTTAACCCTTTCAGGCAGAGAAAAAAGAGAGCTATGCAGCATCGATATTAGTGTGCTTGGAACTGTACATACACATGTCTATCTCATCATGTCACCTTGGGTGTCCTTGAACCTGAAAGTGAATTTGAACCGAGTAAAATTATTTAAAATAAGCACATGATGTACCTGCAAATGAATATTACATACTTATCTCGTCATCCGTTCCTCTCAGAAGCTCACCATTTCCTTCTGTGTGTATGTTTATTTTTACTTTAATTTTCCAGTTCAGGTTTGCTTTAAAAGACATTTTAAGCAATACCAGTTGCCTGGCTATCCTGCTGATTCTATGCTTAATACTGTTAACCCTACAAGCATATGCAGAGCAGGCATTTCTGACATTGTCAGATCTGACAAGATTAGCTGCATGCTTGTTTCTGCTGGTATTCAGACAAAACTGCAGCCAAATAGCTCAGCAGAACTGCCAGGTAATTGGTATTGTTTAAAAGGAATTAAATATGCCAATTGTTCTTTTCATTTTGTAAGTCTCTTATGCTGGGCATACACGGCTCGTTTTATATTATCAATCAAGCCGCTGATGGCTCGATTAATAATATCCGACGTGTCCGATCACCGCGCCGGATCGATACCGCGCTTGATCCCCGCAGGAATCGATCCGCACGCGAACAGAGAAAGATTTCATTGCAGTTGGTGTTTATTTTTCAGGAGTGCTTGGGCTGCATTCTTTGTTTGATAGTTTCATCTGCACTGCTAAAACACCTAGTTTATTGGAATTGGGGGGGGTGGGAATAAAACAGACAAGTTATTAGTCGGGCAGTACTGTATGTACTTGTGTGTATCTCCTCTCGCATGTCAGTTTAGTTGCACTATAATGGGATATGGAGGTGAAATGTTCTTCGTTTGAGAAACAAGAATTAAATACTTAAAAAAAAAAAAGAGAGAATTCTGTATACTTTTACAGCAAACCCTATAGCGTTGCTTAGCATATGAAACTCTATAAAATGTTTTAAATAACTTACACTGCTCCTCTATCTCAAAGAGCAAAGCCAAATTACGTTGAACTGATTTTTGTGATTCCAGGATTTTTTCAGAGGCTTTCATTAAAAGAGCAATCAGGGCATATTTACAGTGGGACGTTGCATTGTAATGCGACGTTAAAGTCGCAACGCAGCATTACAGCGCAGTGCAAAAAAAAAAAAAAAAAGGTATTAACGCTGCGTCACCCTGGCATAGAGCAGATACAGTGAAGCTTACATCTCTATCTGTTTAGCATCTGCATTTAGAGGTAACGCACTGCAAGCAGTGAGTTACCATAATGCAACATTTACAACGCAAGGTTAACGTCGCACTGTGAATGTCGCATATGCTTAGCATTACAGTGCGTTAACCTGCGTTATGCCTTTATAAGGCAGGACAATAACGCCCCAATGTGAATGTGACCTCAACTGAACAAAAATTTAGTAAGATTTTACTCCGGTTTGGTGCCAAGAAATGATCGAATATTTTTCTATTGTAATAAAAAAAAAATATATAGTTTGTTGTTACCTCCTTGCCGACCGCCCACAGCCCATGGGCGGCGGCAAAGTGGTGGCCGGAACGACCGCAATACGCCCATCAACGGCACTGCCGATGGGCGTGTTTAGCCGATGATCGCGTAACACGCAATCGCCTGCCGGCAAGAGGCTCCGCCCACCCGTCGCGTCAACCCGCCAGCCGTTCGGAAGCGCCGGCGGGTTGTCAAACCACAGATCGCCGCATGTAAAGCGTATAATACGCTTTGTAATGTATACAGGTAAGCAACCAAACACATTGATCCTGCCCTCTGCTCGCCCACAGCACCCCTCAGCCCCCCCTGATCACCCCCTCAGACCCCTGTTTGCACCTAATCACCCATCAATCACCCCCTGTCACTATCCGTCAACACTTCTTTTTTTTTTTTTTTTATTAGGTCCTAAACTGCCCCCTGGGGACTCCTGGTCATCCCCCCCCCCCCCCCCCCCGTGTACTGTATACATCTATTCTTCCCTGTAATCACCCACTGATCACTTGTCAATCACCACCTGTCACTGCCACCCATCAGATCACACCCTCATCTGCCAGTTACCCGCCCGCACCCTCAGATCGCCCGCAAACCTGCCCTCAGATCACCTCCCAAGTGCATTGTTTACATCTGTTCGCTCCTCTAATCACCCCGTCACTATCTGTCAACGCTATTTCTTCGATTAGGTCCTAAACTGCCCCATGGGGGCTCCTGATCACCCCCCCCCCCCCCCCCCATACACACACACCCTCAGATCCTCCCCAGACACCCCCCTCCCCCTATGTACTGTATACATCTATCCTCCTCTGTAATCGCCCACTGATCACCCATCAATCACCCCCTGTCACTGCTACCCATCAGATCATACCCTCATCTGCCCCTTGTGGGCACCCAATCACCCGCCCACACCCTCAGATAGCCCTCAGACCCCCTGATCACCTCCCCAGTGCATTGCTTGCATCTATTCCCCCCTCTAATCACACCCTGAGACACCCATCAATCACCTCCTGTTACCCCCTATCACACCTACCCATCAGATCAGGCCCTAATCTGCCCCGTGTGGGCTCCTGATCACTCGGCCAAACCCTCAGATAGCCCTCAGACCCCCTGATCACCTCCCCAGTGCATTGATTGCATCTATTCCCCCCTCTAATCACACCCTGAGACACCCATCAATCACTTCCTGTCACCCCCTAGTACTCCTATTCATCAGATCAGGCCCTAATCTGCCCCCTGTGGGCTTCTGATCACCCGGCCAAACGCTCACCTGCCCCACCGCAGTGACAGAATTTTTTTTTTTCTGGTCACTGCTGGTGTCTACGACTGAATTGTGGCGGAGACCAACCGTTATGCCACACAATACGCAACCGCCAATCCAAAAAGCTACCATGCCCAGCCTTTTCTGTGGAAATCACTCCCAAGTTTCCGAACGTAACATTTTTTTTGGGCCTTCTCCTTAACATGGGTCTAGTCAAAAAGATAGTATTGCGGTCTTATTGGTCTACACACCCAATACATCACATGCCCATGTTCTCTGCTGCCATGTCCAGGTCACGATTTGAGAACATCCTGCACTTCAGTGCCAATACAACCTGTCATCTAAGAGGCCACCCTGCTTATGACCGGTTCCAAAAAATTCGGCCCCTCATAGACCACCTGTCGTCAAAATTTGCAGATGCTTATACCCCTTAACAGTCATTTTGAGGCATTTGGTCTCCAGACTACTAACGGTTTTGGGCCCCTAAAATGCCAGGGCAGTATAGGAACCCCACAAGTGACCCCATTTTAGAAAGAAGACACCCCAAGGTATTCCGTTAGGTGTATGATGAGTTCATAGAAGATTTTGTTTCTTGTCACAAGTTAGTGGAAAACGACACTTTGTGGAAAAAAACCCAGTAAAAATCAATTTCCGCTAACTTGTGACAAAAAATAAAATCTTCTATGAACTCACCAAACACCTAACGGAATACCTTGGGGTGTCTTCTTTCTAAAATGGGGTCACTTGTGGGGTTCCTATACTACCCTGGCATTTTAGGGGCCTTAAACCGTGAGGAGTAGTCTAGAAACCAAATGCCTCAAAATGACCTGTGAAATCCTAAAGGTACTCATAGGACGTTGGGCCCCTTAGCGCACCTAGGCTGCAAAAAAGTGTCACATGTGGTATTGCCGTACTCAGGAGAAGTAGTATAATGTGTTTTGGGGTGTATTTTTACACATACCCATGCTGGGTGGGAGAAATATCTCTGTAAATGGACAATTGTGTAAAAAAAAAAAAAAAAAAAAAAAAAAAAAAAAAAAATTTCATTTACAGATATTTCTCCCACCCAGCATGGGTATGTGTAAAAATACACCCCATAACACATTATACTACTTCTCCTGAGTACGGCGATACCACATGTGTGGCACTTTTTTGCAGCCTAGGTGCGCTAAGGACCCCAAAGTCCAATGAGCACCTTTATGCTTTACAGGGCTGCTTACAATTTAGCACCCCCCAAAATGCCAGGACAGTAAACACACCCTACAAATGACCCCATTTTGGAAAGTAGACACCCCAAAGTATTCAGAGAGGGGCATGGTGAGTTCGTGGCAGATTTGTATTTTTTTTTTGTCACAAAGTGTCATTTTCCGCTAACTTGTGACAAAAAATTAAATCTTCTATGAACTCACCATGCCTCTTAGTGAATACTTTGGGATGTCTTCTTTCCAAAATGGGGTCATTTGGGGGGTATTTGTACTATCCTGGAATTTTAGCACCTCATGAAACATGACAGGTGCTCAGAAAATTCAGAGATGCTTTAAAATGGGAAAATTCACTTTTTGCACCATAGTTTGTAAACACTATAACTTTTACCCAAACCAATAAATATACACTGAATATTTTTTTATCAGACATGTAGCACAATAAATTTGGACAAAAATGTATACAGAAATTTTACTTTATTTGAAAAATGTCAGCACAGAAAGTTAAAAAACATTTTTTTTGACAAAATTGATGTCTTTTTTGATGAATATAATAAAAACTAAAATTCGCAGCAGCAATCAAATAGCACCAAAAGAAAGCTGTATTAGTGACAACAAAAGGAGGTAAAATTCATTTAGGTGGTAGGTTGTATAACGGAGCAATAAACTGTTAAAGCTGCAGTGGTCTGAATGGAAAAAAAGTGTCTGGTCCTTAAGGGGTACAAAGACTGTGCCTTATGTGGTTAATGTGACATGGAATGACACACACACACACACACACACACACACACACACACACACACACACACACACACACACACACACACACTTAAGGGGTACAAAGACTGTGCCTTATGTGGTTAATGTGACATGGAATGACACACACACACACACACACACACACACACACACACACACACACACACACACACACACACACACACACACACACACACACACACACACACACACACACACACACACACACACACACACACACACACACACACACACACCTCTACCTTTTTCTCTGACTTAAGTTGACCATTGCCATCTATTTGATAAAAATTGAGGTGTTCTACCTAATTTTTTACAGGCAGAAGGCGAAGAAGAATGTTACCCTGACATCATGAAGTCTGATGAAAATGGAAGACCTGGAGAAACAAATCTTCAGGTGCCTTACTCATATTTTATTTCTGTTAATTGTGGTTCAATAAAGCCTAGAGTACAGCATATAATAGTCAGGCAAGTAATGAATGGATAAAGAGTTGTTTTTTTGTTTTTTTTAGCTTTCTTGGCTCCTGTGGCATGCAACAGGAGTCCCAGGTAAGCAAGGCTATTAGCCCCATGCACGGAAAAAGCGTGAGTGCCCTAAAGCACCCCCACAAAACGTGCATGAGTAGCCCCAGGCCCCACAAACAAGCAGGGCCCTTCCGGTGTTCCCCGAAGGGAACCTTCCCCCTTTGCCTTTCGGCGCCGGGGGTTTCTTGGGTCCTCCAACACCCGAAGGATAGGAGGACCCCAACCTGCCCAGTGGTTACCCAAAGGGCCTGGCCATGTGGCAACAGTGTCCACATGGTCGGTGGCTCCCCCGAGAGAGAGCCAGGGCAGGAACCGAAGTCCCCAGGGGACAAGTCCCCCGGTGCCAGCAAGCTGGCCCCGACCTTGCGGCCGGAGTGATAAAAATTCCGCACTCTCCCTAGCCAAAAGGACTGGGAGCTGCGTTAGTCGGCAATGCATATGGGCAGTACAGACCAAAGCACCGTACTCCGCCCAGGATCTGCCACATCCTAGGTTTTTTCAGGTGCACCTGGAGCGCCACTTCCAGGGGCAGTACGCCTAAGCAAAGCCCTCAGCCTTTCAGCTTCGACCATGGTATAGATCCATTCCATCAGCCTCTGGGGAGTTACGACAAGAAGGGACACCCTGCCACAGTGCCATCCCTCCAGGTCCCCCCAAAAACCTCAAGGACAGATACTACACTTGATCTTGGCCGAAGAGTTACACTGGTAGATTTAAAGGGATACTGTAGGGGGGTCAGGGGAAAATGAGTTGAAGTTACCCGGGGCTTCTAATGGTCCCCCACAGACATGCTGTGCCCGCGCAGCCACTCCCCAATGCTCCGGCCCCGCCTCTGGTTCACTTCTGGAATTTCAGACTTTAAAGGGGAACTTCAGCCTAAACAAACATACTGTTATTAAGTTACAGTAGTTATGTTAATTAGAATAGATAGGTAATATAATCTTTTACCCACCCTGTTTTAAAAGAACAGGCAAATGTTTGTGATTCATGGGGGCTGCCATCTTTGTCATGGGGGCAGCCATCTTTTTGGTTGAAAGGAGGTGACAAGGAGCAGGAGACACAGTTCCAACTGTCCTGTGTCCTGATAACCCCTCCCAGCTGCACACACTAGGCTTCAAATGTCAAATTCAAAATTTAAAAAAAAAAAAAATTGCACCAAAACAGCAGAACGAGAACAACAACATCAGAAATCCCATCATGCTTTGCACAGCATAAGGGGAAAACTGCCCGGGCAGTTTTCTTCTGTGCAGCTAAAAATGAGGCTTGTATAAGAGAAATAAAGTTCTGATTCTGTGAAACTGTTAAAGAAACACCAGGCCTTTTCAGTGCTGCTGAGTCGATTTTTTTAGTCTGGAGGTTCACTTTAAAGTCTGAAAACCACTGCGCCTGCGTTGCCCTGTCCTCAGTATCCCTTTGTTGTTTGTATGGGATTAGAAACGGCTGTAAAAATACTCAAGACTCCTTAGTTTATGATGCCACCAACATATTGACTCCAACTCCTCTAATTTACATATAGCTATCTTGTTGATTGAAAGTATGTAACGCAAAATGCATTTAATCACTGCCACTCAGGATCTGAACCAGGTTTTGTGTAATAGAGAACACATGTGCATGCAATGTGCACAACATTCTCAGTGTGTTCACAACAGCTATGCTGGGAGTGCATATGTAGAGTACAATATTACACTAATTTTTATTCACCAACCCAAATTTAATAACATACCAAATTGATTTTGTGTGCAAAAGGAGTTTGAAAATCATGTACGATGGTACAGGAGCTGACAAGTTATATGTGTTGAGTTTACACTCCATTTCAGTTGTTAAAACAAATTACAGCTCATATAAAAGTATTACGGTACTTCTTTGTAATATGCTAAAATACATATTAAAATGATATCTGAATGTCAGTTGGCATAATAGCTCAGCTGAATGTTGCAGAAGTGATCAGGGAAGGTCATTGAGATACAAATCTAAATTGAGGCAGGATTATGCACATTTTCCATGAAAATGGTTGCAGCTTAAAAATGGTTTAATCATCTGCTGCAAATGTGAAAATTGATTAGTCCATTTTCAAGCTGCATACATTTGCATAAAGCTGCATCAACACAGAATAATTTACATCTCATTGACCTACTCCTTCAGCTTTATTCTTAGAGAAGAGATATTATTAGGTATAAAACAAATTCATTTGTAAACATCAAATATACAGTCACGATATAGGTATATCTGTTTAAAAAAAAAAATATATGGTGACTGCTTTATTTCAGCAGCACAAGTAAGGCCAGGTTCACACTGGCAGTTACGTTGCAAATGGATCAGTGAAAACTGATCTGATTACCGGGCAATCCAATCCGTTTTCACTCCGTTGCCACTCAGCTGCTTCCGTTCTGTTTCCCCAACTGTTCTGTAAAGAGGAATAGTCAAGTATTACTGCTGACCGTTGTGCATGCCTGATTTGCAACTACAGGAAATGTTTGCTTGAAGTTATTGGAGGAGGGAGTTCAACCAGTTATTAAATCCAAGGGTTCACATACTTTTTCCACCTGCACTGTGAATGTTTACATGGTGTATTCAATTAAAACATGGAGACATTTAATTACTTGTGTGGTATTTGTTTAAGCAGACTGGGATTGTCTATTGTTGTGACTTAAGGCTCATACACACATCAGACTATAGTCTTCATGTAGTATCAGACTACCCTTCATGTAGTATGAGAGCCATACTCTACACAGTCTTTTCTATGGAGCTGAACTGCACATCAGAAAAAAATCTTTGCAAGATGCTGCACACAAAGATGCTGTACAGACACAAAAGATCAGTATCTGCAAAAGATCTGTTCCTGCCAAAAATCCATTCCTGCTAATTGCAATGATAGTCTATGAGATCTGCAGATCATCATACACACATGATTTAACTCACATTCATCTGCAGATCAAGCAATCATCTGCAGATCTGAAAATCCATCCTGGTGGATCTGATCTGCAGATGAATGTGAGTTAAATCATGTGTGTATGATGATCTGCAGATCTCATAGACTATCATTGCAATTAGCAGGAATGGATTTTTGGCAGGAACAGATCTTTTGCAGCTACAGATCTTTTGTGTGTGTGCAGCATCTTTGTGTGCAGCATCTTGCAAAGATTTTTTTTTTTTTTTGATGTGCAGTTCAGCTCCATAGAAAAGACTGTGTAGAGTATGGCTCTTATACTACAGGAAGGGTGGTAAGATTGGTCTGTGATCTTTCATTTTCCAAAGACTATCGTCTGATGTGTGTATGCACCTTTAGTTTGAAGATCCGATGACATTTTATGAGCAATTTGTGCAGAAATCCATATAATTCAAAAGGGTTCACATACTTTTTCTTGCTACTGTAGATCCTTTCCAGGAAGGGCATTTGTAAAGAATCTCCTATGAGGAGATGGACTAGCCCAAAACATGTCAGATTTTTTTTATTGTATTGGCTAATGTAAGTGTTATCATAGGAGAAAAATAATCCATAGTGCATTTTTCTTCCCGGGAGAAATATACTTCCTATAAGTATGTGTACACATGTATTTAAAAAAAAAATTCACGATGGTGACCCTGTAAAGGATACTAGAGCCGAACCTATTAGGAGAAATGGGGGGATCCCCACCCCCGGTCCCCATACTGTCCTCATGTTTAGGGTCCTGTCCTGATAGCCACTGCTCCCGTTCTCTGCACCCCATCCTTCTCACCTAAAGACTCTCAGGCAGCCTCTTCCTTGTTGCAGGAGTCAGGTCTCACTGCGCAGGCACTAGCCCAGCTTGTGACCGCCACCGGGAGTGCTATGAGCATGACGCCACAATTGCATCATGCGGTCGCGTTTTGAGAGATGTGCGCAAGCCAAATTGGCGCCTGCGCAGTGTGACACGAGCTGACAGAGGCTGCCGTGAGGTCTTTAGGTAAGAAGGTGGTGGTGCAGAGGAGAACATGGAGCAATGGTTATCAGGACAGGTCGCCATACATGCCTCCTCCCCCGTTTCTCATAATAGGTTCACCTCTGGTATCCTTTAAAGCAGCGGTCTCAAACTCGCGGGCCAATTGCGGCCCTCGATACAATATTTTGTGGCCCTCGCTGGCAAAAGCTTCCTTATAGTTCGCTTCAGTGCTCCCAAGTAATCCGCCGCATCTCCGCCGCTAAACGAGGGCTGCAGAGCCCCCAAATTGCCCGGGGGGCAATCCGCCGGCATTTTCTGGAAAGGGCAGAGCTTTCAGCTTAAGCTCTGCCCCTCCTGACGTCAATCGCCGCCTCTCCCCGCCCCTCTCTGTGAAGGAAGAGTGAGAGGGGCGGGCAGAGGCGGTGATGCGCCGCGATTGTGAAATTCCTTATGCGGCCCAGCCTCGTCCTGACTTTGCCTCCTGCAGCCCCCAGGTAAATTGAGTTTGAGACCCCTGCTTTAAAGTCTGGGAGAGTTGGCTTCAGTTCATGGTTTTCTTTGAATGAGAGGGATCAGTCCTGTCCAGCTTTATATTTCAGTTTGCAGCCAGCTATAATTTTGCCGATATGGCAGTTGACTCAAAATACGCTTACGTGCAGCCAGAGCAGCTGTACTAAGGTTAGTAAGCAGCACGAGTAAACTGTTTACATAAACAGCAAATGATGACCCAGATGTGCTCTGTTTGAGTTTTGTACACCTCCTTGGGCCCCTGTGTGGGGAAATTGCTTTCTTTCCATTTGTCTTATAGCCTAATAAAATCTTTTGAAACATAATGTACAATGTACCTGATAAACCTTGCATATTTTTAGCTTGTAGGTAGAAAGCCAATACGCTCTTAAACCCCCATGAAATCCATTCACTGGTGCAGGATCAGGTATGCCAAACCAGGAATAACAGCAGATGGAGGATCCGCAAACTCAGTGGAATGGTAAAAGCTGGAACTCTTTATTGAAAAACCACATACAAGAGACATGAAAAAGCCACAGGCTCCTGTGGCTTTTTCATGTTTCTTGTATGTGGTTTTTCAATAAAGAGTTCCAGCTTTTACCATTCCACTGAGTTTGCGGATCCTCCATCTGCTGATATTTTTAGCTTGTAGTCTTTGGGAAGTGACACCACACCTTCCTCCAGTGGCAGTTCTTACTTTATGCCTTCCTTTGATAATTGTTGAATTCTATGATTGTAAGGTCTTTAACCACTCTCAAGTGCTTGGCCTTGCACAAATAGACACACATGATGGATCCTTTAGTAAGTCCTTCTAATTTCCTGATTGGATTCCCAATTCCTAATCGGATGGAAATGCCATAGGAACATGCTCACATGTACAACTGTTCTTCCTCTGATCTTTTGTTCTCAACAATCTGTCATGAGACTGTTCACGTGTGCACACATTGCAACCAGGTTATGATCAAGGAAGCATGTTTTCAGTCATCTGCCATGTGTGTAAAAAATGTTAGCTAGCTATCAACTGAAATGTAATTTCCAATATTAAACTTCAAAATTGCTTGTGTAATTTTCCAGCAAAAGTGTAGCTTTATTCAAATTGTGTTTTCTATATGCAGGAAGAGCTGCAGATGTTTCGAGCTCGTTGGATGTCTGAACTTACTCCAGGAGGGAGTTCTTCAGGAGCAGAGACTCAGCTCAGCAAATCGGCACTAAGAGGGTCTGCTGGAAAGGCCACCGATACCAAAGCAAAGCATGACCTGGCCAAGGAGGAGATGGTAATTGTAGCAATACATTTAGGCAGGCCCTCTTTTTCTTTCAAATCAAAGGTGTAAAAACCTTAATAGGGGTTTGATTTGTTTGAAATGCTATCCGATCGAAGCTTCCCCCGTCCTGTGTCCCCCGGCTGTCTCGCTGTGCTCCTCTGAACAGCAGGCATGTAAATATTTACCTCCCTGGCTCCAGCGCAGGCGTAGTATCCGCTCGGAGATCGGCAGAATTACGCGATCGCGGTCAGCCCGCTCTAGTGCACAGGTACAAGTCTCCTGCGCCTGCGTAGTAGAGCGGACCCGACAGAGATCAGGTATTTCCGCCTATCTCCATACGGTTTGCTGCAACAGCGCCCCCACTGAAGCCAGGAAAGGTAAATAAATCAGCGCTTGTCGAGTGAGGATTTCGGGACACTTCGGAGGAGCCAGCGCTGGACTGCCTGCTGCTACAGCAGAGGGGGAAGCCTCATTGGGACCATGAGGCTTCCCCCTACCGAGGCGAGTACCCCCCTTTAACCACTTGCCGACCACACGCTTATACCGTGCGGCGGCAAAGAGGTAGCTGGAGGACCAGCGACGCACATGTGCGTCGCCAGGTGCCAGCTAATTAATCACGTGGTGCCGCCCCCTTGTGATGTCAACCCGCCGGCCAATCTGCAGCGCCGGCGGGTTTTAATTTTTTAAAATGACCAGTAAAAACAGTATAATACAGTTTGTTTACCTAACAAACTGTATTATACTGCCTGCCTCCCCGCTGGTGGTCACACTTAGCGATCGACCACCAGCGAGGAGAGCAGGAACAGTGAGTCACACACCACACACATTAGGAGCCCCACAGACCACCTCCGATCACCCGCAGCATCCATCAGAGCCCCCCTGTACACCCCTGCAGACCACAGTTTGCACCTAACCACCCCCCATATCACCCATCAATCATCAGACCCCCAACTACCCCTTAGGGGTATCTGATCACCCCCCCATGTATACTGCATCTATCTCCCTGTAATCGCCCACTGATCAATTGCCTGTGATTGGCTTTGATTGCGCCAATTGCCCTCTGATTGGCTGTTTTGCCCTGTGTCTCGATTGTCTCAATTGCCCTGTGATTATCATCGATCGTCGTGTGATTGGCTTCAATTGTCACGTAATTGGTTTTTGATTGTCGCGTTATTGGATTCAATTGCTCCGTGATTGGCTGTGATTGCGCCGATTGCTGTAATTGTGTTGTCATTGCCTAGTGATTGTTTTTAATTATTTGTGATTGTTTCTGATTGCTCTCTGATCCCCAACCCCCCCCCCCCCCCCCCCCCCTCTCAACGTCACTACCCTAGTGATCTAAAAACAGTGATCAGTGAAAACTGTCACTTTTTTAGTATCACTAGTGGTAACAGTTTGACCAGTTAGGTTAGCTAGGCAAAAGAGTTGTTAGTGTCAGTTAGTGCTCAGCCCACTGCACCACAGTCACTAATTAGCATCATCACTGTCGCTAATCAGCATTGGTACTATATAGTATCTGTAAGTGATCATTACTGATCACAGTCAGATCTTTATTAGGGTCACTAGGATTCACAAAAAACGCAGGTTTGCCCGATCAGGCCTGATCGTTCGCCCGCATCTGCATTCAGCCCGCCCCACCGCAGTGACAGAATTTTTTTTTTCTGATCACTGCAAAAAACACTGTACACTAGCTGTGGCACTATAAACATCAGTTTTGATTTTTTTTTTTTTTTTTTTTTTTTTTTTTTTTTTTTTTTTAAATCAAAACTCAGTGACCACAGCTTTCTACCTCCCAAATACTCCCTTTTGCTAGGTAGGTGCTCTTTTTCCTGGGTAGTCTCAGAGGAATACCTCCTAAATTTAGCAGTCCACCATGGCAAAAAGAGGTTTTCCAATGAAGAGATATACAGGTACATGGACCAGTCGGATGAGACTGATTGGGTCGATTCATCCGACGAATCTTCTGGTTCAGAGTACGAACCTGTAGACAGAAGTGGCTCTGACCGATAGTTCCGATGACGAGGTTGAGGTCCCGGCTAGAGCCTGGAGTACCACACCCCATGTCACTGGACCGCAGGTGGCGCAGGATCAGTCTCAAGGGCAGCAGAGTGGTGCTAGCGCTGATCTGATTTTTCTTGGTGAGGCATGCACCAGCAGCACAGCATCTCCTGGACCTATCAACACCAGTACTACCGTAGAAGACCCTGGTGAAGTGGCAAACACCAGCCTGGTAGTAGAAACTGGTTCGGTGGCACATGCATTAAGACCCGATTCGCAGCCACCAAGAAGACTGGCCCATACTCCCATTAGTTTCCCAGAGGTGCTGGCAAATCCAGATTGGCATTCCCTTGATCCCGCCGCACCCGTACTGCCCCCTTTCACTGCCCAGTCTAGAGTCCAGGTGGTGACTGTTGAACTAGGATCGGCCCTACACTTTTTTTGAACTGTTCCTCACCCAGGATCTCCTTGACTTAATTGTGGCTGAGACCAACCGTTATGCCACACAATTTGCAACCGCCAATCCGACAAGCTACCATGCCCAGTCTTTTCGGTGGAAACCACTCCAAGTTTCCGAACTTAAGATTTTTTTGGGCCTTCTCCTCAACATGGGTATTACCAAAAAAAAATGTATTGCGCTCTTATTGGTCTACATGCCCAATACATAACTTGCCCATGTTCTCTGCTGCCATGTCCAGGTCGCGATTTGAGATCATCCTGCGCTTCCAGCACTTCAGTGCCAATACAACCTGTCATCTAAGAGGCCACCCTGCTTATGACCGGTTCCACAAAATTCGGCCCCTCATATACCACCTGTCATCAAAATTTGCAGATGCTTCTACCCCTGAACAGGCATTTTGAGGCATTTGGTTTCCAGACTACTCCTCACGGTTTTGAGCCCCTAAAATGCCAGGGCAGTATAGGAACCCCACAAGTGACCCCATTTTATAAAAAGGACACCCCAAGGTATTCCGTTAGGTGTATGATGAGTTCATAGAAGATTTTATATTTTGTCAAAAGTTAGCGGAAATTGATTTTTATTGTTTTTTTTTATTGTTTTTTTCACAAAGTGTCATTTTCCACTAACTTGTGACAAAAAATAAAATCTTCTATGAACTCACCATACACCTAACGGAATACCTTGGGATGTCCTCTTTATAAAATGGGGTCACTTGTGGGGTTCCTATACTGCCCTGGCATTTTAGGGGCCCTAAACCGTGAGGAGTAGTCTTGAAACCAAATGTCTCAAAAAGACCTGTGAAATCCTAAAGGTACTCATGGGACTCTGGGCCCCTTAGCGCAGTTAGGGTGCAAAAAAAGTGCCACACATGTGGTATCGCCGTACTCAGGAGAAGTAGTACAATGTGTTTTGGGGTGTATTATTACACATACCCATGCTGGGTGGGAGAAATATCTCTGTAAATGGACAATTGTGTGTGTATAAAAAAAAAAAAAAAAAAAAAAAAAAAATGGTTATGTGTAAAAATGCACCCCAAAACACATTTATATTCTCCCGAGTACGGCGATACCACATGTGTGACACTTTTTTGCAGCCAAACTGCGCTAAGGGGCCCACAGTGCAATGACTACCTTTTAGGCTTTACAGGGGTGCTTACAATTCAGCACCCCCCAAAATGCCAGGACAGTAAACACCCCACAAATGACCCCATTTTGAAAAGTAGACACTTCAAGGTATTCATTGAGGGGCATGGTGAGTCCATGGCAGATTTCATTTTTTTTGTTACAAGTTAGCAGAAATTGAAATTTTTTTTTTTCTCGTCACAAAGTGTCATTTTCCGCTAACTTGTGACAAAAAATAAAATCTTCTATGAACTCGCCATGCCTCTCAGTGAATACTTTGGGGTGTCTTCTTTCCAAAATGGGGTCATTAAATTTCATTTAGACAGTAGGTTGTATGACCGAGCAATAAACCATTAAAGCTGCAGTGGGTCTGAATGGGAAAAAACAGCGCTGGTCCTTATGGGGGGGGGGGGTAAAGGCTGAGTCCTTAAAGAGGCACTTAAGTGACAAAAAAAAGAGTTTTACTCACCTGGGGCTTCCCTCAGCCCCCTCCAGCTGATCGGTGCCCTCGACGTGTCTCTATGATCCTCCCGTCCTCGCCGGCGACCACTTCCGGTTTCGCCGTCAGGACCCGACAGGCTGGGAAAGCGAGTGATTCTTCGCATTCCCAGTAACAGTATTTCCCCCTATGCTGCTATTGCGGCCTTCCTTGCCGCAATAGTAGCATAGGGAGAGATATTGTGGCTGGGACCGCGAAGAATCACTCGCGTGCCCAGCCTGTCTGGTCCTGACGGCGAAACCGGAAGTGGTCGCCGGCGAGGAAGGGAGGATCAGAGAGACACGGCGAGGGCACCGAACAGCTGCAGGGGGCTGAGGGAAGCCCCAGGTGAGTAAAACTAATTTTTATTTTTTTTTTTTTTTCACTTAAGGTTCACTTTAAGTGGTTAAGGTGACCACTAACTCTACTTTTTTTTTTTTTTTTTTTTTTTTTTTTTTTTTTTCCAATCTTACCACCTCAATGTAATATGAGTGACTACATCATCTCTAGTATTCATTCAAAATGTGAGATTTGGTAAGATTGGGCATAAAAGAAAAAAAAATTGTGTCATTAGTGGGCTCCATAAGGGTAAACGAAAGACGAAATTGGAACATGCCACATCACAGATCAGAGATGTGGAATACTCTGAGTCAAAATAGTTCTTTTACTTTAACATAAAATGTTTATCTTGAAATTGATCTAAACACTGGCTTTTTTGAAGTGTAATGCACAAAACCTTGTGCGATTTTAAATTGTGATATTTCTCACAAAATGCATTTAAAAACACTTTCCTGAAGTTTTTTTGGGGGGTCGCATTCACAGTGGCACGTTGCGTCTTAATGCTACGTTAAAGTCGCAACGCGTCTGCGTTTAGAGGTAACGCACTGCAAGCAGTGAGTTACCAAAATGCAACATTTTTCAACGCGGCTTTAACGTCGCACTGTGAACGGGCCATAGGATTATCATTGCAGTGCGATAAGCTGCGTTATAAGACTTTATACCGCAGCTCCACAACGTCCCACTGTGAATGCAACCTACACTTACATTTTACATTTTCCCTCAATGTAGATGGATGCTGCACAACAGTGTTTGCTAGTTATCATTTAGTATTATTGCAGTCTTCTTCAGGCAGGAATGCATTATAGCCAACAGCCCATTTTGGCCATAATGATAAAGTTTTTGTTTTAAAGTATGTGTTTCTTGTAATAACTGATATATAGAGAGGATGTTTTTTCTACTTTTATTTATGGTACTTGTAGATATGCTGGGAATAACAAGTCCTGTATTTTTAGACTATAAAGCGCACCTAGGTTTAGTGGACAAAAACCACGGAAAAACAGAATTCTACTAAACCTGGTGCATCTTTGGTGCATGGGACATCTTATAGGCCTTTCCTCCTCAAACTATCACTTACCCCTGCTGCCCCCACCAGCTATCCTACACTAACACTACACTAGCACTATATAAGCTAAGTTACACAAAGAAGGTGGAACTGTAATAAGGCTGTATTGAGCATGGCATGTATGAATGCTGTACATGTCATATGCTTTGCAGAAGAAGGGGATTGTGTGATGTGCAGCGGCAGCACTTATGGTACCTATCCAGCTTGAAACAGGAAATTAGTAGAGTGACCTCAGAGAAGAGCGCTCAGCATTCCATGTAGTCACGTGACACCAAAGACCTGAGAAGCTCCTGCACACAGCATAGCTGAGCCCGGCCACTCAGAGGAGCAGAGAGATCAGTGTCAGGGCAGCCTGGCTTACGAATGCCATCTCCCTCCCAGCATGTCATACTTACCTGCAACTCCTCCACCGCACTGCTCCCATCCCTTTGTATAATTACACAGTACTAACTGCCCACCTGTCCTGCCTGATAACGGCTCGCCCGTGGCAGGGATTGGGCAGCATGCAGGGAGGGGGAGGAGACTGTCTCATCCACGGTCCGTGCTGAGGGGCAGAACGAGGCAATGCATGTGGAGCAGGGCGTCGCTGCAATTCACTTATTAATTCCCTTCTCCTAAGAGCTTCCGCTGCACTCTGCATTTCCACACCTGCCACAGGGACACATACTCTTGGCGCACATTCAGAATATGTCGCACTCCGTTTTTTCCCCCCACTTTTGGAGGAAGAATGTACCAGTTATAGGGAGACAAGTTACTGGTGGTATTTGGACCTTTTTTTTTCCCGTCATATTCATTGATGAGTGGAACATTTTGTGAGCTGTGCACGTGGTCCTTTTTATTAAAACCAGTGCAAGAATAACTGGAGCAAAATGGACGCAGAAGCTCAGCAGCTGCTCAGAGCGAACAGTTTGGATCCTGGTCATCTGCTCCATTATTTTGCACCAGTTGTAGTTCAGGTTTCCTTACACTTTTCACGAATCTGCTCCCCTGTTTCAAGTTTCTGTAAATGGAATGTTTTCAACTAAAGTTTGTTGTTTTGCCCACAGGCGAGAGAACTTTTCCTTAAAGCTGCAGAGCAGGAGCAAAATGGGGCACTTTACGAAGGTATTTTGTTTTTCTGTATCGTCTGTTGTCAATCAACTATTTACGTATAAACTTTTTTTAAAATATTAACTTCAATCCAGAAATCCTTTTTACTGTGAACCTGTGTACCTGTTATGATTTCTGCAGTTATAAGGCCTTGTTCACATTGACAAACGCAGATGGCCAGGCGATCAGAACCCAACGCGCACAATCGCACTGCCATCTGCGCTTCTATGCGTTGTGTGGCAGAACCCATTCACTGTAGTGAATGGGTCAGCCATGAGTTGTGGCAAAAAAAATGCGTGCAACAGTGCTATCCATGTATCGCACTGCTATGCAGCACATATAATGTAAACCTCACAGTGCAGTCTATGCACTTCTAATGTTCATGTGTGTCTGCCTCTGTAGGCGTTGCCGAAATACGGATGGCAACGGGTCTATTGTGAACTAGGCCTTACTAGTATTTGAATTGGGACAAGGACTACTACTGATGAGAAACAAGAATGCATTTCCATCCTGTATATGATGTTTTCTTGCTGTGTTTTGCACCAGATGTCACAGTAAAGCTATGAGCAAACTTTAAATTCTGTTTGCACAAAACAATTTGTTAATGATCATCTTGGATGAACCTAGAGTGTGTATAGGTGTCCCCGCCAACTTTGGTGTCCTCCTTTTTTAGTGCTTGCCCAAGATGGAAAATTCTTGGCCAGTGCTAGTGTTGTGCCATGGGTTAGACACCACCTAACCTGTCACCAAACACAACAAGTTGTGATTATTTTGGCTTATAGTTAGTTACCCTTGGTGTGTATGTAGCTTAAAGTTGGGCTATAATTCTTTAAAATTATATCCAGATATTCTATGTGTGAATAAAATACATCACTAACACCTCAATGGAGACATTCACAGAGCTAAGATCACCTCATGCGCACAAGCAGTAATCTTATTTGCCATGTCTCAGTATGTCCACTTCCCTTCTAATGCTGGGAATACATAATTCTCTGCTCGATCGTTTTTGCCATTCGATCGTTTTTGTTTTCCATTCACTTCTTTGAGAAATCGAGCAGCAAAACAATTGAACGTGAGATCGTACATGTGGGAAATTATCTATCGAACCATCTTATCTGCTGTAAAAATGCATGGTGTATTCCCAGCATTATCCTCTTCACACACTCCACACACTTAGGGCCCATTCACACTTAAAACCGAGATTACCGCCGGCGTTTTGCGGGAGTGATTTTTCCGCGATTATTGCGGGAAAATCACTGGACACTGCGGCGGTTTGGGAGCGATCGCGATTAGCGTGCTATGCACGCTAATCACGATCGCAAATCGCGGAACGCTCGTCGCCGGCAAACCACTGCATGCAGCGCGGTTGCGGTTATCGCTAACCGCAACCGCGGCAGTGAGAACACTGCCACTCGCTACATTGTGTAGCGGTTATTGCAGAAGCGCTAGCGGTTTGCCGTGAGCGGGAATCGTGCGATTCCCGCTCAGGTGTGAACGGGCCCTAAGCGTTTAATTTGTCCATTGTCTCTATTCCCCCCCCTCCCCTCCTATGCACTGCAGTGTCTGTTTTTACCATATTTGACTGTTCTTGTAAAGCTGGTCATAATCTAGATTTCCACCCAATGTTCCAAAACGATCGATTCCTTTCCCGAAAAGAATCCATTCAGAACAGATAGATTCCTACTATACATTGCACATCAATTTCCAATAGATTCCAGCAGGGTTGCACTGTTCAATGCAGTGCAAAGCTATAGGCTACGATCTGCCAATGCTCTTGCCCTGCCCCTGATTGTTTTACATTTTCCATCCTGTCCGATTGATTCTTTCAATTGATTTTTGTTTAAAATGGATCAAAAATCTATCGATCTGACATTTTGGGGAAAAGATTCTCAGTAGATTAATCGAATGTGTAATAAATTGAATAAGGAAATCTGTGTATGGCCTCCTTTACTCTCTGTAAGTGCTGAACCTGCACAGCACACCTAGACGTAACCTCTTCTCTGTCCTCAATGTAAGCTTCTCTTTACTGCGCTGTACTTCATTTTTACTGTCTGCTAGATGGCTTCAGTGCTATGTGTTTGTCTTGTCCATCTTTCATTTTATACTTGGGTTAGTACAAAAGTAAAATTGTGTATCCAAAATTAGGGGATGTTGATGAGATGCAAATCTGAGTTAAAGGGAACCTTTAACTGAGAGGGATATGGATGTTTCCTTTTAAACAATACCAGTTTCTTGTCAGTCCTGCTGATCTGTTCGGCTGCAGTAGTGGCTGAATCATACACCTGAAACAAGCATGCAGCTAATCCAGTATGGCTTCAGTCAGAGTACCTGATCTGCATGCTTGTTGAGGGGCTGTGGCTAAAAGTATTAGAGACATAGGATCAGCAGGAGAGTCAGGCAACCGTTATTATTTTAAAAGGAAAAATCTATATCCTCCTCTAGTTTAGGTTCCCTTTAATACGGGGTTATGCAAATTCTGTATGCCGCTTGAACATGGACCAATCAAATTCCACTGTGGTAGGATTCGACCAGTCTGTTTCAAGCAGTAAACCTTTTCATAAAGAATTTGCCTAATCCTGCATGAACTCGGAATTATTTGCATCTCATTGACGATCCCTATTCAAAATGTAAAAGACAAAACCATGATTGTACTTTGTGTGGTTACCTTCACAATCTGCTTTAGTTTAATGAAAACATTGCTCCTTGCTCCATTATTTTCATGCAGAGCTATTTTATTTTTATGGTGTCACTGAATTGTTACCAATCTGGATTTCTGTACCGTTTCCTTTAGAGAACCTGTGGCGAGGAAAAACAAAGTTTTTTTTATATATGCCTGGGGCTTCCTCCAGGCTGATCGGTCCCTCGGTTCTTTAAGGCTGGTCGGTCCCTCGCCATCCTCCACCGCCACCTGGATCCTCCGCTTGGCGGCCCGGTAACTTTGCAAGTTGGGGCATACTGCACATGCGCACTCCCGTCTGTGTCTCCATCATGTCTGTGTGTGCACGCGCTTTGGTCCCCAGGAGAGTTTTGCTTCTGCACAATACTTCTGCGCAAAATGCTCCCAACCGCAGGAGCGCGCGTGGCCGACTGTGCCGACATGCAAAGTTACTGGGCTGTCCAGCGGAGGAGGATGGCGAAGAACCAGTTAGCTTGATGGGGGCTGGAGGAAGTCCCAGGTATGAAATGTTTTTTTTTTTTTTTTGTTTTTTTGTTTTCTTCTTTTCGTCTCAGGTTCTCTTTAAGCAGATTGTACAATAAGATTGTAAGATGTCTAGTCAGTGTAAGCTTACAAGGCTGCTCATACAGATACCATGGTTATATCCAGACGTTTCTTTAGAGGAGCTGTCAACCATACTATCTCAGAAAAAAAACGCATATAAGTAGATAAATACTTGCTCTACTTTTATAACCTGTCTCAGCATGAGAAATATTAGCCAATCAGAGATGAACAGAGGTGTGGGAAGGGAAAAAGGGAGGGAAAGAGGCATCAGGCTGCAGTAGTTATGTCTGGGGGGAAAGTAAAGAAAAAAAAGAAAACCCAGCATGCCCTGCAACTTCCTTTGTTCGGCAGGTGTACCAAATAACAGTCAGGGAAACTGGGGAATGTTTTATGGAGAAGAAAAGTAAGGGAGTTTTTTTTTTGTTTTTTTTGTTTTGTTTTTTTGTTTTGTTTGTTTTGGGTTTTTTTTACACTTGGATTGCCTGGTTAGCATCCTTATTACTTGTTACCAGATAAAAATAAAGAATTTATTTTATGCCTGACAGTTACACTTCAATGTAACTGTCAGGCATAACATTGTTTCCATGTTTCTCTCTTGACCTGTACAGTACTTTAAGTCCGACTACTGTGCCTGTAGCCTAGGTGGAGTGGAGACTTATGTGTACACAGAAATCACTTTGGGCAGCTATGAGGCAGCAGGTGCCTTTAATACTTTTAGCTTTAAGTGTTAAAAACTTCCTGGAAATGTTGTACTCCATGCTAGTTAAAGAGAGTCTGAAGCGAGAATAAAACTCGCTTCAGCTCTTATATGCATGTGTGCCCCTGCTAAAACGCCACTATCCCGCGGCTGAACGGGGGTCCCTTACCTCCCAAATCCCCTCCGTTCTTTGCGGGGATCTCTTCCTGGTGAGGCAGGGCTAATGGCCGCAGCCCTGCCTCACACACGTCTGTCAGCGCGTATCTCTGCCTCTCTCCCGTCCCTCTCAGTCTTCCTTCACTGAGAGGGGCGGGGGAGAGGCGGAGATCCGCCGCTGATAGACTCGTGTGAGGCAGGGCTGCAGCCGTTAGCCCTGCCACCAGCAGCAGCAAAATCTACGACCAAGTTGGTCGTAGATTTGCAGGGGGGGATTTGGGGGGTAAGGGACCCCCGTTCAGCCGCGGGAAAGCGGCGTTTTAGCAAGGGCACACATGCACCTGCTGAATATAAGCTCTGAAACGAGTTTTATTCTCGCTTCAGAGTCTCTTTAACAGGCAGACTTTTTGTTGTAAACAAGTCAAAATACTTCAGTTCAGTAGCACACTGAGAGGCTGAACATTGTCTGAGGTCGGTAGCTCCTGGTGAGAAGGCTGGCTGAGTTTCCACGAGTAGTGGATTAGCTCACAGAAGCAGTGTTGTGTAATACCGTATACAGTATACTAGAGTAGAATACGACCCGAGCATAAGCCAACCCCCCAACTTTTACCTAGAAAAACAGGAAAAAGTTATTGACTCAAGTATAAGCCGAGGCAAATGCAGCTGGAACCTGATAGACTGCGCTGGTGCTGCAAGAGGCCCCAGGTAAGTAAGTTGCAATTTTTTGGTGGGGCTGGCAGAATGCAGCAGTGATGGCTTTGTGCCCCCTGTCATGTGCAGAGCAGTTTTACAACATTTACTGAATGGGAGCACACTACATAATCCTATACTCCCCAAACATAAAAAGAAAGCAAAAGTTGCTAGTTATGACCCTTTGGAAGCACCATACTGTAAATCAAATGTAATCAACACCAGCCCCACATCAATTTCTGCATCAATTTCTCATTATCAGTGACACATAGCCCAGCCATAAACTAACAGATTTCTAGACCCACCACCATCACTCCTACCCTGAGCAGGGTCTCCTCGTTACCCACATATGCCAGCCAGTATGAGTCTTTCACTTACCGGCATATCCAGCATGGTGCAGGTGGTGGCTGTGACTCTGCCGAGTGGCCACAGCATATGCAGTGTTGGAGGTGACACTGGTGACTCCCCACAAGTGGCCCCAGCATATCTAGCACGGTGGAGGAGGTGGCTGAGACTCCCCCCGAATGGCGTCTGGCATTTACAGTGTTAGAGGTGGCGGTTGTAACTTCCCTGAGTGGCCCCCGTCATATCCAGAATGCTGAATCCAGTGTGCGGTGCAGTTGTGCGTCCCCGAGTGACCCTCGTCATATCCAGCATACTGGAGGAAGTGACTGAGACTCAAATCCCCCCCCTTCTTCTGGTTAGTCATGGGTTCAGTACCACATGACTGTGTACACTGCCCTTATATATTTTTTTCTTTATAGCTTGTAGGCAGGTCAAAAGACATCCTTTCAACTCCAAGTGCTAGTAAATGCTCATTGCACACAATGAAGTCTGTACACATAATGGTAAGAAATGTGTAATAACTGGTTAAATTTTTTTTTTTTTTTTTTTTTTGACAGCTATCAAGTTTTACCGGCAAGCCATGCAGCTTGTGCCTGACATAGAGTTCAAGATTAATTACAACTGGTCCCCAGATGGTGAAGGCGTAGGGAAAAACTTGTATGTACCAGGAAAACTAATAAACAATTTTTATTTATTTTAAATGGCAATAAAGACACAAGGCCATTCAGACACCCTTTTTTTTTTTTTTTTTTTTTTTTTTTTTTTTTATGTATTCAATAACCGTTATTCTAAAGTAACAAGGCATATGAACATTCTTGCAAAATAAAGAAAAGATGCGCTTCACCATTTTGTAGTATGTTTTATATGAGCCAGAGAAAGAAAGTAAATTTAATGTAGCGATACAATATCAGATCAATGTTGTAGAGCGTTGTACATTACGTACAAATTACGTACACTGGTCTGATGCGAAATGTGGTTTTAGTGAACCCCAGCAAGGAGGCCACTGCTTTGGAGCCATGCATGACAGAGAACAATCCAGTGGTACCAAATTTCAAGTAGTAGGCTTCAAAAACCTACAGATATTAAAAAAGCAGTATGTAGCTTCCTGTGTTGCTTCAGCAGGCTTAAAAAGAACCTGAGACGACTTGAAATAGGCACGGCATTCGGATACATGCTACGGAAAACTGCGGCATGCTGTGCGAATCGCATCGGCGTGCATTTTCGACAGCAAATTTTTGAATTGAATAGGCAACTCCCATGTGGGAAATTCGGACATAATGGAAACGGGCACTTTTTGTGCTAATCTTAAACTGTCCAAAGTGACATATTGCCTCTACATCCTACTATGAATGTTTGCTTGTTTTTTCACCTTTGATACCAAACACCTGGTTACTGCTTCTCTCTCTCTTGTGTGACTCCAAATAGGATGAACATTTGCTGTGTTCGCTAATGTCACATTTCAATTAAACTGCGTTTACTGCAGTTAAACTCCTTACTGAATAGGTGTTGGCTTACTGAACAGGCAGAGCCGAGATTGGAACCCTGGTCTCCTGTGTCAGAGGCGGAGCCCTTAACCATTAGGCCCCATTAACACCTAAAACCGCAAAACTGCGGGGGTGATTTTTCCACGATTAACGCAGAAAAATCACTGGACACTGCAGCGTTTTGGGAGCGATCGCGATTAGCGGTGCTATGCATGCTAATCGCCAGCAAAACGCTGCATGTCACGCGTTTGTGGTTAACTAGAACACTGCCATAGGCTTACATGGGATAGCGGATTTTAAAAACTGCTAGCGTTTTGCGCTGAGCTGGAATCGCGTGATTCCCGCTCAAGTGTGAATGGGGCCTAACACTATCCAGCCACCAACACAGCCATATTGACACAGTTTCTATGACTCCCAACAGAATTGGTGAAGGGGTGGATTGGTGTACAGGTGCATGGTTTCACTTCAGTGTGGCTTGGGTGTATGTCTGACCTGTCTCCTGATGTGCATGGAAGCTGCCTCTGGTACTGTACAGTGCTTCATGTTTATATCTGTGGCAGCTCACCCCAGTGAAAGAAAAAGATCTGGCATGTTAACAAAGTATGACAAAATATGAATGTGAGAGCAATCATTGACAAGACTGAAAAATAGTCTACACTGTTAGTTCTAAACAAATGGGAAGTAACATCAGGAGCTGTCCAAGAAATGGTGGCCACTAATGATACAATTTGCCAAACGATCATTTGCGAACAGTTCTGGAAATGATCATTTGGGACCACTAATGGACAATCTCCTATCCAAACAGATTGACTGGTTCGATCCGAAGATCAGATCGATTTCATTGATCTGATTGGATTGGTTAGATTTCTGTCCATAAGTGGTCCCAAATGATGATTTCTGCTAGTTTATATGAAGAATCGTTTGTAAACGATCGATGGCCACTTTTACGCTGCTCTACCAAACAGTCCAGTTATGTAACTGGTAGCTCAGCCACATGTCAGTACCCCTTTGCATGCTAAGTACCTCAGAGCTTTACATCAAGCATAACATTTCTGGAAATATAGTTTCATCAAGCCACTCCAATATGATGAATGGCGGTTGTTTGAAACAGTGTTTTATGTGTTGAGCGTCTATTGTAGATACTACTTTTTTGGCACTAGGAGAAATTATTAAAGAATTAGTTCTCCAGAGTGTGTTTTTGTTTTGTGTTGAGAACTACAACAGTTACAATTATTTGAAGAGGGAAAACTAGGCAGGGCAGAGGTGCATGTGTGTTAAGGTGCGTACACACGCACTACTATAAGAAACGACTGGTCCATCAGACCCTCCCACTGGGCGGGCGTTCCAGCGATAGTAGAGCGTGTGTACAGTCTGTCGGCAGCCTGATAGCACAGTTTCTGAACAATCCACTCAGCTGATCGGTCAGAAACAGTGTTATCAGTCTGCCGACAGACTGTACACACGCTCTACTGTCGCTGGAACGCCCGCTCAGCGGGAGGGTCTGACGGACCCGTTGTTCCTTATAGTAGTGCGTGTACGCACTTTATGTTTTACATGTTTACAGCTTAATGGTAAATTCCACCTATTTTTTAGGGGGGTAAAAAGTCTTCCCCCCTACAGGTGAGCTGTAAACATTTACAATGATTTTGGCAAATTCTTCAGTTTCCTCTTTGTGTTTATATGCATCTTGAAACCATTTTGCACATATTTAGCCATTCCAGGCTGTTCTGAACAGAAATTGTTAGATGGTCGTTTATTATGCTAGATTAGTCCAGATGTTCTAGAAGAATAGAAATAATTCCTAGACTCTGCAAGAAATTGCTTGTGTAGAAAACTAGAGATTTCTGGTCAGTCTGTATGCTTAGAGTACTGCTGCCATGGATGCAAAACATGCTATTAATGCTTACATTCTGTTTTGAATATCTAAAAATGGCTGCATATTGAAATGCAGAAATAACTTCAATATTAAATTACAAAAATACGTCCCACCTCAGTCTGCCTAGATGTTTGGAGAAAACAGCTGAAGGCATTTACAGGAGGTTGTCAATGCAGCTGCATTTGAAAGCATAGAACATTGTTTTCCACTAAAGTGATTGAAGTGACAACCGGCTCGCAGAAGTTGCAAGCAAGGTCAACGAAAGCCAGACTTACTGCAGCAATTCACAAACTGACAAACTGCTTGAAACTCCTACCACTAACTCCTCCATAAATGCTGTAATTCATTTAGCAGAGAAGTAATCATGCTGCTATTGACCACTCTGTTAACTGCTCAGAAACCATCCTTGTGAACTAACCCAAAGCTGTTAAATGTAGCTTTCCCACCACCATTGGTCAGCAAGACAGTACATGACAGTTGCAATTATCAACCCAGCAAATCATGACTGTTAACCCAGTACATTGAATTATAAGACAGTAGTTAAAATTTATGTTTTTGTAGTGTTTTTGAATCATTGAGAAGTGGGCAAAGGCTTTAGCTGAATATTAACTTAGTGTACCTAATTGCAACTAAAGAAAGTTTTTTTACCTGGGCCTTCTACCAGCCCTCTGCAGTCATCATATGCCTGCGCTGGTCCTCAACTATCCTCCGTTCCCTCGCGGCTTAATTTCAGTTTCGCCAACTGGGAGTTGGTGCACACGTATCCTTGTTCACGTTCCTGTCCGCAATCGTCAACGTCCTGCATCTGCGGGACAGAATGAAGGATCGTTGAGGACCGGAATGAGCACAGGACAGCTACAGGGGGGCTGGTAGAAGCCCCAGGTAAGTGAAACTCTTTCTTTAGTTGGCTTTAGGTTTAGTGAACCTCAACTAAACAAAAAATGTTCACTTACCTTGGGCTTCTACCAGCCTCCTGCATCTGTCCTGGAACAATGCGCCGGTCCCCCGCCATGGCCAAGTTACAAACTTAGCCGCGACGGGGACCAGAGCATCGTTCTAGGATGGCGCGGGCACAGGGTGGTTGCAGGGGGCTGGTAGAAGCCCCAGGTAAGTGAAACTTTGTTTGTTTGTTTTTGTTTGTTTGTTTGTTTAAGGTTTACTTTAATGGAGAGAATTTTTAAACTGGTTTGACTGTTAATGTTTTGATCCATACATGGGTCGATCGCTGTAATCACAGTGCAGGAGATTTGGGCGCACACTGAGTAACTTCGGCACCGTCAGAAGACTGAGCAGAAGTTACATTTTAAAACGCTATAATTCCCCACTATCCACGTGGACCTAGTGGGGGTATAGTAACTAACGTCGCCGGAACTTTTGCAGCAGCAGGATAAGCTGTACATTAGCTTCATCCTGCGCCCAAGTCTCCCGGTGGCGATTACTTATGTACGCCACATTGGTCCCTATAAAAGTGACTTTCAATGAAAGTCATTCTCTGCTAAACTCTCTCTGTATGTAATGTACCTTGTGGAGGACTATAATAGAAACAGTTCAGGTAGGTGAGGTGACTGGGCATTTGCATGATCCCAGCAGGTGTGTTTCATACTCACACTTAAAGAGAAGTTCCGTAGTGTCACCAAAAAAAAAAAAATACAAATACACTTACCTGGGGCTTCCTCCAGCTCGTGGCAGCCAGGACGTCCCTCGACGACGCTTCGGAGGCTCCCGGTCTTCTCCGGTGGCGCACCTGACCTGGCCAGGCCGGCTTCCAGGTCGGGTTCTTTGCGCTCCAACGTGCGTCTCACTGGTGCGCCCTGACGTCATCGGACGTCCTCTGGGCTGTACTGCGCAGGCGCAGAACTACTGCACCTGCGCAGTACAGACTGGAGGACGCCCGATGATGTCAGCGTGAGACGCATGTTGGAGCGCAGAAGAACCCGACCTGGAAGCCGGCCTGGCCAGTTCGGGTGCGCCACCAGAGAAGACTGGGAGCCTCCGGAGCGGCGCCGAGGGCACGTCCTGCCTGCCACGGGCTGGAGGAAGCCCCAGGTAAGTAGATTTGTATATTTTATTTTTAGCGTGAACCCTCCCTTTAACCTACCTAGAGCAAACTTAATTGTCCTTATTTGTGTGTCCTTTGAAGTGCAGCAGATACATAGAACTGGCCATGTTATTGGTCCTGCTGGTTTTATTCCTGCCACTGCTGACCTTTTATGGTAGGGAACGAACTTCATAATGTTGTTTCATTTGTTGTTAACTTCTTCTCGACTCTCTATCTACGATACATACACTACACGATACGTACATAGACATATGGGTATGGTAGGGATTAGATTGTGAGCCCCTCTGAGGGACAGTTAGTGGCAAGACTATATACTCTGTACAGCACTGCAGAAGATGTTGGTGCTATATAAATACTTGATGATGATTGATCATAATAAAATCTTTGTATAGATGATCACAAATGTTTCCTTTTGCAGTATGGAAGATGCTGATGATGACAAGATGGCTGACTTATTATCCTACTTCCAGCAGCAGCTCACATTTCAAGATACTTCACTTAAATTGTGCCAGCCAGAGTATGATGTCACTCAGACACATATTTCAAGTATGTTTGTTCCTATTTTTGTTTCTGGAAACTCAGGGGGACACAGAGCAATAAGACCCTGATAGAAATCCAACTTCAAATGCTGATGATTTTCAAACTATAAACTAAAGCTTTAGGTTCTTAAAGCATGTGGGATATATCAGGCAGCAAGAGAACAGTACGTTCTTGAAGGTGATGTGTTTTAAGTGGGGAAAAATAAGCAAACATGAGGATCTGCGTGACTTCGACGAAAGCCACATTTTTATATGACTGGGTCAGAGTTTCTCCAGAACTTCCGGTCTTGTGTGGGAGATCAGGGTTTGGATCCTGGGTAGGGTCAGTATCTATTCAGTACGAAGTCCTAGGGCAAGACTTCCTAACGCTGCAGGGTGGCCCCTTGAGCATGCCCTTAGTGGCTGCAGCTCTTGAGCGCAGAAGGGAGAAGAGAAAAGCGCTAAACAAATGTTATGCTAGGTACACACCATACAATTTTCTGTTAGATTTTCTCTTAGATTTACCTGCCAGATAGCTTTTTTCCATGTTGTAGGTAAATCTAACAGAAGAATCTAACAGAAAATTGTATGGTGTGTACCTAGCATTAGGATTATTATTATTCTTAGTCCATCTGGTCCAGTCCCACGGAAAAACTGCTGTAGCACAAATCCATGACCGATTTAATAGTGGCCATGAGAGAGCAGCGTCAGCAAACAGTGCATCACAGCTTATTGAATATGTGGCTGCGTAGCCTTAGACAAGTCAGATTGCCCATGCTGATCTCTATCCACTGCTGATACTACCTGTACAATGGAAGGAGATGGCCTGGTCTGTTGAATCACGTTTCTTCATAGATCACGGGGATGTTAATTTGACACATGCCACCTATCTAGAGCTTTTTACAGACCGCTTGCCGCACACCTAGATTCAGTGGAGTCAATGCCTTTCATGCTGGGTACACACTATGAGATTTTCTGGTCGATTTACTGTCAGATGGATTATTTCCAACATGTTCGATTTGCTTTCCGATCTTTTTTTCCGAGCATTTTCCGATCGATTTCCTATTAAAGTGCACGGAAATCGATCGGAAAATGCTCGGAAAACGATCGAAAAGCAAATCGGACATGTTGGAAATAATCGATCTGACAGTAAATCGACCAGAAAATCTCATAGTGTGTACCCAGCATTAGGCTTTGTACATACACTAGATGAACTCGGACGAGGTGGCCCATAATGACCACCTCTGCCGAGAAACTAGCGTGTGTACAGATGGGGCATAGTTTCTTGGCAGAGATGGTCATTATGGGCCACCTCGTCCGAGTTCATCTAGTGTATGTACAAAGCCTAAGGCATTGACTCCACTGAATCTAGGTTATCCTGTGGTGTGCGGCAAGCGGTCTGTAAAAAGCTCTAGCTAGGTGGCATGTGTCAAATTTAACATCCAATGCCTTGGCCAGCCTTGTTAATTAATTTGCCAAGGGCACTGATCTCGCTATTCATCCCGCACGACACATTGTTATTCACACGCCTCTCTATGCCCCCCAATAGCAACAGAACACATCGCTGGCCTGCAGGCTAGTGACATGTCTACATCGTCAGCCCTGCAATGTCACCCAAGTGATCGATTCCTGATCCCTGCCAAGCTACATGCCTTGTATGTGTGTACAAAGCTTTTAATGATTTGAGTTGTTTTGATGGCACAAGGGTAGCTTAGTAAGGCACACAGTGTTAATATTTTTGCTGATTGTGTTCAAAATGATGCATGAGGTAGAGTGTTCCCCAACCCTGTCCTCAAGGCCCACCAACAGTGCATGATTTGTAGAAATCCACACAGGTAGGTAATCGGCTCTGCTGAGACACTAATTAACTCACTTGTGAATGTTTGTGGTTTTCTGCAAAACATGTACTGTTGGTGGGCCTTGAGGACAGGGTTGGGGAGCTCTGCTGAACACAGTCTAGCTCTCCCAATTGTGCACACATGGTACATTTCTTTTCTTACAATAAATCCTCCCCACAAGGGAGGTTTGTAATGCAGTGTGCCACTGGGGTTTGGGCTGTCATCATTGCTTACCTACGGGGGTGGGGGGGCAGCTCTTCTAGCTAGAAGAGTAGCGCTCCCTCCCCGTACATAAGCAATGGCGTTTCCCTCTGGCCTTCCAATGGCACGCTGCCTTACAAATCTCCCTCATGGGAAGGTTCATCGTAAGAAAGAAAAATGTACCTTGGGTGCTTAGTGCACTTTAAAGGGGCACTACGGCGGAAAAATTGTGACATTGAAAATATGAGCAAAAATAGACAAATAAGTAGTACGTTTTTTTCCAGAGTAAAATGAGCCATAAATTACTTTTCTCCTATGTTGCTGTCAATTACAGTAGGTAGTAGAAATCTGACAGAAGCGACAGGTTTTGGACTAGTTCATCTCTTCATAGGGATTCTCAGCATGGCTTTTATTCTTTATAAAGATATTCCCTAAAAAGTATTTAGTGATGCTGGCCAGCCTCCCTGTTTGCTACACAGCTTTTGGCAGTTGGACAAAGCAACTGCCATTCACTAAGTGCTTTTGAAAATAAACCAGTCCCTGAGAATCCCCCCCCCCCCCCCATGAAGAGATGGACTAGTCCAAAACCTGTCGCTTCAGTCAGATTTCTACTACCTACTATAAGTGACAGCAACATAGGAGAAAAGTAATTTATGGCTCATTTTACTCGGGGAAAAAATGTACTACTTATTTGTCTGTTTGCACATATTTCAAATGTTAAAATTTTTCGCCATAGTGCCCCTTTAACAAATGCTGCAGTGCAAAATCAAGCTGAAAGCCAAGGAAAGAATCTTCTGTAAGTTGGCTTGTACTTTTTTTTTTTTTTTTTTTTTTTTTTTTTGTTTGTTTATGCCATTTTTTTATTTTGAATTTTTTTTCTTGCAACTGCCAAAGCTACTTTGACAGGGTTGAGCGTCACGGTTAGTCAGTACTATGGTGTTTGACAGAGGCAGATATCTGCAAGACAATGTTTTGTTTGTTTTTCAGAGCTCCCTATGGAGGTGCTGATGTATATTTTCCGTTGGGTGGTTTCCAGCGAGCTTGATCTACGATCATTAGAACAATTATCCCTAGTCTGCAAAGGCTTTTATATTTGTGCAAGGTATTTTTATTTCATTTTATTAGATAAGTGCATAGAGATAATTTCTAAATTAAAATTTGTAGTAACCACAACATTTTTGCTGCTTTAATTGAACAGAGTGCTTAACCACTTGCCGACCGCCCACAGCCGATGGGCGGCAGCAAAGTGGACGGCGAAAGGACCGCAATAAGCCCTTGGGCGTTGCGTCCTTTCGGCATGCCCGGGGAGCGATCGCGTCACTAGTGACGCGCGCTTCCCCGACAACTGGCTCCGCCCACCCGCGACGACAACCCGCCGGACGTTCGGAAGCGCCGGCGGGTTGTTAACCCCACGATCGCCGCATACAAAGTGTATAATACACTTTGTAATGTATACAAAGTGTATTATACAGGCTGCCTCCTGCCCTGGTGGTCCCAGTGTCCGAGGGACCACCAGGGCAGGCTGCAGCCACCCTAGTCTGCACCAAACACACTGATCCTGCCCCCCCCCCTTCCCTCTGATCGCCCACAGCACCCCTCAGACCCCCCCCCCCCCCCTGCCCACCCCCCAGACCACTGTTTGCACCCAATCACTCCCCTAATCGCCAATCAATCACTCCCTGTCACTATCTGTCAACGCTATTTTTTTATTTTAGGTCCTAACTGCCCCCTGGGGACTCCTGATCACCCCCCCCCCCTGTGTACTGTATGCATCTATCCCCCCCTGTCATAACCCACTGATCACCTGTCAATCACCCATCAATCACCCCCTGTCACTGCCACCCATCAATCAGCCCCTAACCTGCCCCTTGCGGGCAATCTGATCACCCACCCACACCATCAGATCGCCCGCAAACCTGCCGTCAGATCACCTCCCAAGTGCATGGTTTACATCTGTTCTCTCCTCTAAACACCCACTAATTACCCATCAATCACCCCCTGTCACCACCTGTCACTGCTACCCATCAGATCAGACCCCTATCTGCCCCTAGGGCACCCACCCACACCCTCAGAACGCCCTCAGACCCCAGCCCTGATCACCTTGCCAGTGCATTGCTTGCATCTATTCCCCCCCCCCCCTCTAATCACACCTTGAGACACCCATCAATCACCACCTGTCACCCCCTAGCACACCTACTCATCAGATCAGGCCCTAATTTGCCCCATGTGGGCTCATGATCACTCGGCCAAACCCTCAGATCCCCCTCAGACCCCCTTCCGATCACCTCCCCAGTGCATTGATTGCATCTATTTTCCCCTCTAATCACCCCTTGAGACACCCATCAATCACCTCCTGTCACCCCCCCCCTAGCACTCCTATCCATCAGATCAGGCCCAATACAACCTGTCATCTAAGAGGCCACCCTGCTTATGACTGGTTCCACAAAATTCGCCCCCTCATAGACCACCTGTCATCAAAATTTGCAGATGCTTATACCCCTGAACAGTCATTTTGAGGCATTTGGTTTCCAGTCTACTCACGGTTTTGGGCCCCTAAAATGCCAGGGCAGTATAGGAACCCCACAAGTGACCCCATTTTAGAAAAAGACACCCCAAGGTATTCCATTAGGTGTATGACGAGTTCATAGAAGATTTTATATTTTGTCAAAAGTTAGCGGAAATTGATTTTTATTGTTTTTTTTCACAGTGTCATTTTCCACTAACTTGTGACAAAAAATAAAATCTTCTATGAACTCACCATACTCCTAACGGAATACCTTTGGGTGTCTTCTTTCTAAAATGGGGTCACTTGTGGGGTTCCTATACTGCCCTGGCATTTTGAAAATGACCCGTGAATAGGACGTTGGGCCCCTTAGCGCACCTAGGCTGCAAAAAAGTGTCACATGTGGTATCTCCGTACTCAGGAGAAGTAGTATAATGAGTTTTGGGGTGTATTTTTACACATACCCATGCTGGGTGGGAGAAATATCTCTGTAAATGACAATGTTTTGATTTTTTTTACACACAATTGTCCATTTACAGAGATATTTCTCCCACCTAGCATGGGTATGTGTAAAAATACACCCCAAAACACATTATACTACTTCTCCTGAGTACGGCGATACCACATGTGTGACACTTTTTTGCAGTCTAGGTGCGCTAAGGGGCCCAACGTCCTATTCACAGGTCATTTTGAGGCATTTACTTTTCAGACTACTCATGTTTAGGGCCCCTAAAATGCCAGGGCAGTATAAGAACCCCACAAGTGACCCCATTTTAGAAAGAAGACACCCCAAGGTATTAGTTAGTACTATGGTGAGTTCATAGAAGTTTTTATTTTTTTGTCACAAGTTAGTGGAAAAAGACACTTTTTTTGTGAAAAAAAAACAAAAACAATTTCCGCTAACTTGTGACACAAAATAAAATCTTCTATAAACTCACCGTACTACTAATGGAATACCTTGGGGTGTCTTCTTTCTAAAATGGGGTCACTTGTGGGGTTCCTATACTGCCCTGGCATTTTAGGGGCCCTAAACCGTGAGGAGTAGTCTAGAAACCAAATGCCTCAAAACGACCTGTGAAATCCTAAAGGTACTCATAGGATCTTGGGCCCCTTAGCGCAGTTAGGGTGCAAAAAAGTGCCACACATGTGGTATCGCTGTACTCAGGAGAAGTAGTATAATGTGTTTTGTGGTGTATTTTTACACATACCCATGCTGGGTGGGAGAAATATCTCTGTAAATAGACAATGGTGTGTAAAAAAAAAAAAAAAAAAAAAAATTGTCATTTACAGAGATTTCTCCCACCCAGCATGGGTATATGTAAAAATACACCACAAAACACATTATACTACTTCTCCTGAGTACGGCGGTACCACATGTGTGGCACTTTTTTGCACCCTAACTGCGCTAAGGGGCCCAAAGTCCAATGAGTATTTCACAGGTCATTTTGAGAAATTTGGTTTCAAGACTACTCCTCACGGTTTAGGGCCCCTAAAATGCCAGGGCAGTATAGGAACCCCACAAGTGACCCCATTTTAGAAAGCGGACACCCCAAGGTATTCCGTTAGGGGTATGGTGAGTTCATAGAAGATTTTATTTTTTGTCACAAGTTAGCGGAAATTGATTTTTATTGGGTCTTTTTCACAAAGTGTCAATTTCCGCTAACTTGTGACAAAAAAAATCTTCTATGAACTTGCCATACTCCTAACGGAATACCTTGTGGTGTTGTCTTTCTAAAATGGGGTCACTCGTGGGTTTCCTAAACTGCCCTGGCATTTTAGGGGCCCTAAACCACGAGGCGTAGTCTTGAAACCAAATGTCTCAAAACGACCTGTGAAATCCTAAAGGTACTCATTGGACTTTGGGCCCCTTAGCGCAGTTGGGGTGCAAAAAAGTGCCACACATGTGGTATCGCTGTACTCAGGAGTAGTAGTATAATGTGTTTTGGGGTGTATTTTTACACAGACCCATGCTGGGTGGGAGAAGTCTCTCTGTAAATGAACAATTGTGTGTAAAAAAAAAAAAATAAAAAAAAAAATAAAAACATTGTCATTTACAGAGATATTTCTCCCACCCAGCATGGGTATGTGTAAAAATACACCCCAAAACACATTATACTACTTCTGAGTACGGCAATACCACATGTGTGGCACTTTTTTGCAGCCTAACTGCGCTAAGGGGCCCAAAGTCCAATGAGCACCTTTAGGCTTTACAGGGGTGCTTACAATTTAGCACCCCCCAAAATGCCAGGACACACCCCACAAATTACCCCATTTTGGAAAGTAGACACTTCAAGTTATTCAGAGAGGGGCATGGTGAGTCCGTGGCAGATTTCTTTTTTTTATTTATTTTTTTGGTCACAAGTTAGAAGAAATGGAAACCTTTTTTTTTGGGTCTCAAAGTGTCGTCTTCCGCTAACTTGTGACAAAAAATAAAATCTTCTTTGAACTCACCATGCCTCTCAGTGAATACTTTGGGATGTCTTCTTTCCAAAATGGGGTCATTTGGGCGGTATTTATACTATCCTGGAATTTTAGCACCTCATGAAACATGACAGGTGGTCAGAAAAGTCGGAGATGCTTCAAAATGGGAAAATTCACTTTTTGCACCATAGTTTGTAAACGCTATAACTTTTTACCCAAACCAGTAAATATACACTGAATGGATTTTTTTTTTTATCAGACATGTAGCACAATAAATTTGGACAAAAATGTATACAGAAATTTTACTTTATTTGACAAATTTTATCACAAAGTAAAAAAAATCCTTTTTTTTGACAAAATTCATGTCTTTTTTGATGAATATAATAAGTAAAACTTGCAGCAGCAATCAAATAGCACCAAAAGAAAGCTGTATTAGTGACAAAAAAAGGAGGGAAAATTCATTTAGATAGTAGGTTGTATAACCGAGCAATAAACCGTGAAAGCTGCAGTGGTCTGAATGGAAAAAAAGGCTCTGGTCCTTAAAGCGGAATATAACCCTGCATTTCAACTTTGCTCTAAAACATTATTTACAGCATATTATATGCAACCAGCATTTTTTTTTTTTTTTTACTAGACCAGCATTGGAAGGGTTAAACACAGAGGTTTAAAGTTCCGTGGAGAGATATGCAGAAGTTCAGATAGATACATTTAACTAAATCGAGTCCGTCCTCTGCTCCTCCATCCTAGTCTGGTACGCTGGCTCCACCACCAGGGACAGATACAAACTTCAGAGGGTCATTAGATCAGCAGAGAGAATCATCGGCAGACCTCTCCCTTCGCTTGTCCACCTCCACAACTCCAGGCTACGCTCAAGAGCACTGAGGATTGCCGGCGACCCCTCTCACCCGGGCCAGCGGTTCTTCTGTAGACTTCCGTTAGGCCGGAGGTTTCGGTCCATCGCCACCAAAACCTCAAGGCACAGGAACTCTTTCTTTCCCTCAGCTGTCACCCTCCTGAACTCCCTGTAGGTCATTCCATCCCCTCCACCACTGCATTTTTGTACTGCACCTTGCCGCCCCCCCACCACCCCCCACCTTTTTGCTTGCTTTTTTGATTTTGTTTGCTTGTAATTATGCCTTGCTGTATTTATGCTCTTCTGCATTTTATGCCCCTGTTTCTATACTCTGTTATCTATACCTTTTTACCTCTACTCTGTTAAATTGTTTGTGCCAAACCCAATTCCGAGCATGACCTTGTCGTGCCTGGCGAATAAAAATGATTCTGAAATAGAATGTAACAATTGATAAATGTTACACACTCTTTGGCTGTCCTCCAGCTCCTTCTCAGTCAGAGAGAGTGAGTCGCATAACACACTTAGATACATTTATGTAAACAAAATGTATCTATATAAGCTTCCGATGAGTCTGCAGTTCTCTCCAGGAACTTTAAGGGCTCGTTTCCACTATAGCGAATCCGCATGCGGATTCGCATAGTCAATGTAAGTGGATGGGGCTGTTTCCACTTGTGCGGCGGCGGGAGCGTTTTTCGGTGCGGCAGAAATCTGCACGGCAGAGCCGTCAGGTTTCGCGTGCGGGAGGAATGCGGGTGAATCGCCGCTAATGCATTTAATAGGGAAATCGCATGCGGCTTGGTCATGCGGATTTCCCCGCGATTTCGCGTGCGATTTCGCATGGTTTGCTATGGAGCTTTACTCAGGCAGTGACATGGTTAAATTCGCCTGGCTCCTTGCCATGCGAAATCGCAGCTAAATCCGCATGCGGAAACGCAGCCGCATGCAATTTCTTCTGCGGTGGAATCCAGGCGATTCCGCACCGCAACAGTGGAAACGAGCCCTAAAGCTCTGTGTAACCCTTCCAATGCTGGTCTAGTAAAAAAAAAAATGCTGGTTGCATATAATATACTGTAAATAATGTTTTAGAGCAAAGTTGAAATGCAGGGTTATATTCCGCTTTAAGGGGTAGAAAGACTGTGGTCCTCAAGTGGTTAAACACCACTGTTCTTCACTTTGTTTCTATTGTGCTAACCACAGTGAAAGTTGTGACTGCTGCTTGACAATCTATAAGGTGGTAACCATGCTGGTTGCATTTTTTTATTTTGATCTGCATTTTTTGCTAATTAGCGGCACTAGTGACAATCATGGGAAAGGGAACATTTGCACTGATAATAGGTTACCCATTAATTTAACTTAGGGGTTCCTTTATTGTGGATAACAAGCCTTGTCCGCAAAGCCAGGACAAGCCACGAGGATTGGGAGAGTAGTCTTCTCTAAATTAACCACTTGAGGACCGCAGTGTTAAACCCCCCCCCCCTTCCCTAAAGACTAGGCCATTTTTCACTACATAGGCCACTGTAGTTTTAAGGCCCCGCTGCAGGGCCACACAAGTGATCCCCTTCCCCTTTTCGCCCCAGAGCTGTTGGTGGGGTCTGATCGCTCCCCCAACTTTTTTTTTTTTTTTTTTTTTTTTTTTACTCCCATTAACCACTTCACCCCATAGGGGTTTTTACCCTAACGGACAAGAGCAATTTTCACCTGTCAGTGCTCCTCCCTTTTATTCGCCAATAACTTTATTGCTACTAATCGCAAAAAAAGATCTATACCTTGTTTTTGTTTTTTGCCACCAATTAGGCTTTCTGTGGGTAGTACATTTTGCCAAGAATTATTATTTTTATTCTAAATGCATTTTAATGGGAAAAATAAAAAAAAAAATCATTCTCAGGGTCTGGCCATTATAGTTTTACAATAAAACATTATTCTGTGGATAAAACCCGCAAATTGTATTTGCCCATTTGTCCCAATTATTAGACTGTTTAAATTATGTCACTATGACAATGTATGGCGACAATATATTATTTGGAAATATACAGTAGGTGTAATTTTTCTTTTTCCATAATTACACACCCCTATGTAGTAAAGTAATAGCTTTTTAATCTATATTTTATGAGATTATATTACTAAGTCCCCAAGGCAACTATTTACGGTGGCGGGAGAGGCGCGCACACATGCACAGCAGCAGGGGAGCAAGTGACGCATTAAAGCGTCCTGCAGCCGTTAACAAGACGTTTTAATGCGTCATCTTGTCAGTAAGTGGTTAAAATAATACACCTACTAGTTACTGCGGAGCTCATAAAGGGAATCTGAAGTGAAAATAAACTTATGAGATAAATAATTGTATGTGTAGAGGTATGGTTCTGATTCAGTTCTGAAACATGCCTGAAGAAGAAATTTAAAGTTTAGAAAGCTTGCATAGAAATCTTTTACAGTTAGTCATTAAGGGACTATTCACACTGGTGCGGTGGGTCATTTTACAGCGCCTCACTGCAATGCCAATGAAAGCCTCTGGGTGCTCTCATACAGCATGCGGTGCAGTGCACAGGAGGTTGCTGTTTTACCGCATACGTACGTTGCAACGTGGCGGACCAGAAGTCATGTAAGTGTATGGCTGTGCGGGGATTTAAAAAATGGTAGTGGCGTAGAAGCGTATTTTTACAATGCACTTCCGTATTTCTGAAATGAGAAGTGAGCGCAAGCGACGTCACTTCCTGTTTGGCGGTTACCACCTGGGCTACACCGCTAACACTGGTTTGCAGTGTGAAACCAGTCTAAAAGTATCACCTAAACAACTTTTCGGGAAAAAAAAAATGAAAATAAAAATATGAAACTACTAATGTTCTATTAATTATCTGTACTACGCAATTCTATTCATTATATCATAAGTTTGTGTTTTGTTTTTTCCACTTCAGTGTAACTTTAACATTTTTGTCATGTTGTTTCAAAGTTTGACTAAACAGGGAAGTGCTTTTTGTGTTTTGTAGTCCTTGATGGCCCTCCTGAATTTACAGCCCCACTGCATTATACAACAATCAAGGAAGAGAATATAATTGAAATCCGACACGTTAATCGTGGCGAGGTAACCTCCTTAGCGGTAATCCTGAGTCAGGCTCGGCCCGGAAATCCGCAGCTCAGAGTGGTAACCCCGAGCTTGACTTTGGGTAGCCATCAGGAGGTATATGCAGAGCCTGTGCACTACGGGCATATGCAACTCTCCTCCCCAGGATCCGGATGCTGGCAGTTATTCTTCTTTCGGTCCTCGGAGGCTCTCTGTTTCTCTGGCGAGGTCGCCATTTGTCACATGGCAACAGACGGCGATCTCACTATAGGGATGGAGCGCCACCCGGTAGACAGAGGGGGAGAATAGCAGCTCTGGATCCAGGGCAGGTGAGTTATATGCACGTCTGCCGCAGATCTAAACGGTATGTTTGTTTTTTCTTCATGCTTTTAGAATCTAAAAGCTTGTTAAAAAATTGCACAGTTTTCATATCCTAAAATCCAGAAGTAATCATACTGCTAGGGAGGTGAAAACTGAGTGTTTGATTAGCTAAGCAACTGCATGATTCATGCCAGCATGACCTGTAACAACCACCACAAATGGCATACCGTAGATGGTGTGTGTGTGTGTGTGTGTCTTCAAAAGTGCCATGAAGAATTAACAAGCATTTGTGATATTTCAGGGATCCAGAAATCTGGCGCTTGGCTTGCTTAAAAGTTTGGGGCAGGAACTGTGTGAAGCTGGTACCTTATACTACTTGGAGGCAGATGTTTCTTGACAGGCCACGTGTTCGATTTGATGGTATGTTTTATTTGACTGTACATTGTGATTTTACAATACTTTGATCTTTCTATCAAGTGACTGTACATCATACGTTTTTTTTTTTATAGGCGTGTATGTAAGTAAAACTACATATATACGCCAGGGAGAGCAGTCTCTGGATGGATTTTACCGGGCATGGCACCAAGTGGAATATTACAGGTGTGTAAGCACTTTTCTCCATAGGTTTATGACTTTTGAAAAATGTAAATTGTGATTTGCAGCATTGAAGGCATACTACTGCTGCCCTGTGTGTGGTTATTCCCAAATCGCACACTAGGAAGGAATGAGTCTCTTGCCTCTAATAACCTGCAATGGGGAATTCTTACAGTCTTTCTTTATTATTAAGGGAAGATCTAAGCTGAAAAGAAAAAAAAACAAGACCTACTTACCTGGGGCTTCCTCCAGCCTTTGGAGCCGATGTGTCCCTTGCTGCAGCCCCGCTCCCGGCCGGTGGCCTGGGTTCCCCTCCGTTGTAGATACCGACCGGCATCTGCTGCGTCTGTGGGGCCACACCACTCGTGACTGCGTTCTCGTAGCCTGGAGCGCAGTGCGCAGGGGCAGAAGTACTGCGCCTGCGCAAAACACTCCAAACCACTTGCGAAGATGCCGACCTGGCAATCTGCAACAGAGGGGACTCTGGGCCACTGGCTGGGAGCGGAGCTGCGGCAAGTGACAAATCTGCTCCAGAGGATGCCAGGTAAGTAGATTTTTTTTTTTTTTTTTTTTTTTTTTTTTTTACTCGGACCTTCCCTTTAAATAAAAGCTTTAACATGGAATAAAATGGTACTTAGAGCAGCCAAGTAGGCACCCCATCTTTTTTGCATATATTTAACTTGACGGTGAGCTCTGTGTTGTCTGAAATAGTGGGTGTTATGTTCATATTTGATTTTAAAGGAAAAATAAATCAAAATGTGCTGCCACTGATATACTTGCCTGGGGCTTCCTCCAGCCCCTGGTAGCCAACATGTCCCACGCAGCATCTCTGCTTGCAGTCGCCGGCCCAGGGTCCCCGCCGATGCAGAGGCCGACCTCCAGGTCGTCCGCTATTGCACCTGTGCAAGCATTGCTGTCTATCAAGTCCATGTTGTCCGCAGAACTACTGCGCCTGCACAGTACTCTGCGAACAACGTGGACTTGCTTGACCACGGCACTAACGCGTAGGCGCAGTAGAGGTCGTCGGCCTTTGGGCCGGTGGCTGCGAGCAGAGATGCTTCGTGGGACATGTCGGCTGCCAGGGCTGGAGGAAGCCCCGGGCAAGTATATCAGTGACAGCACATTTTGAGTGGCGATTCCTTTTAACTGTTTATGAATCATTTAAGTATAATTGTTAATGGGCACTTGAAGTGAGAGGGGTATGAAAAACTGACATTTTTAATTTTAAACAGTACTAGTTGCCTGGCTGTCCTGCTGATCCTTTGCCTCTAATACGTTGAACAAGCATACAGATCAGATGTTTCTGCCAAGATTGGCTGCATGCTTATTTTAGGTATATGATTGACACTACTGATGCCAGGGCTGCCAGGCAACTGGAATTATTTAAAGGCCAACTGTAGGGAGAAGAATAAGGAGGCTGCCATATTTATTTCTTTTTAAACAATACCAGTTGCCTGGCAACCCTGCTGATCTATTTGTCTGCAGTAATGTCTGACTAAGGGCTCATTTCAACGGGCAGTTGAGCTGTGTGCTCAGCAAGCAGTTACCAGGTGGCAGCAAGCAGTTGTGGGCAGCAGCATGCCTTTTAAGGCATCTTTTCCATGGACAGTTGATAGGCAGTGAAATGCCTCTTAAACTCACAACCGCTTGCTGCTGCCTGGCAACTGCTTGCTGAGCACACAGTTCAACAGTCTGTGGAAAAGAGGCCTGACACCAGAAACAAGCATGCAGCTAATCTTGTCAGTTTAGACAATAATGTCAAACGCCTGATCTGCATATGCTTGTTTAGGGTGTATGGCTAAAGGTATTAAAGGCAAAGGATCAGCAGGACAGCCAGGTAACTAGTGTTGCTTAAAAGGAAATGTATATGGCAGCCTCCATATCCCTCTCACTTCAGTTTATTTTTTTATTTTTTTTATTTATTTTTTTTGTAAGAATTCTATAATGCTGGTTATAATTGCCTTAATTGTAGCAATTGCCAGTACTTCAGAACGAGAATTCCAGAAGTAGCATGTGATCAGTTTTGATCAGGTGATTGGAATTGTAAGATTTTCTGGTAATATCATGTACTATAGGAGGAGGTTATTATAGCAATTCGAGCCTTGCACAGGCTTTTTGCATGTATTAGCTGCTTCTCCATGTGTTGTTATACACAGGAGCATCAATAGTAATCCTATCAATGTGGCGCAAAAGGTTTGTAATATTGGTCTGTGTTATCTAGTTTGATGCTGTATTTTTTATACCACAGGTATATGAGATTCTTTCCTGATGGTCACATCGTTATGCTAACTACTCCGGAGGAACCTCAAACAATTGTACCTCGGTTACGGACAAAAAATGCAAGGTATTTTTAATATTTCCGACAATATGCTTTGTAAATGTTGTTTTGAGTTCACACTAGGAGGAAGTGCAGTTGGTTTTGGAGAAAGGTTGCAGACCATGGAAATGTAACTGAATGATTTCCTTGTGATCCAGGATTAGTGATTGGTAATGTTTGGCCACTTTAGGACTGGGCAAGAGACTCACTTCTGCAGTTCATTATGAATGCCACAGATAGACTATGAAGCCCTTCCCACTATTACGCCTCTGCTGCTTCCCTCTGTCAATGTCTGCATTGGCTTTCAGCTGACCTCAGAAACAAAGTAAGGGCCGGTTCACACGGGCGACTGCCGGGTGTTACGCAGCGTCTCAGTCAAATGCTTTTGCAGAAAAGCATTTGATGGCTTTCGGTGGCGATCAGTGTTTTTCACAGAGAAGCGGCAGTTAAAGTGCACCTAAACTGAGAGGGATATGTATGTTGTTGCCTGTCAGTCCTGATGATCTCTTTGGCTGCAGTAGTGGCTAAATCGCACCTGAAACAAGCATGCAGCTAATCCAGTCTGACTTCAGTCAGAGTACCTGATCTGCATGCTTGTTGAGGGGCTGTGGCTGAAAGTATTAGAGACACAAGATCAGCAGGAGAGTCAGGCAACCGGTATTATTTAATAGGAAAAATCCATATCCTTCTCAGTTTAGGTTCAATTTAAGCGACCCTGGAAGCTGCATGTTGCTTCCTGGGTCTGCTGAAACGCCAAGAAAAATTGGGAGCGGAATGCAGCATTCGCACACACTACGGTAAAAGTACAGAATAAGTGCTGCCATTCACTTGAATGGGCAGCGTTAACCGATTAGCGTCTCGGCCGGCAGAAGACGACCCCCAATTGCCTGTGTGAACCGGCCCTAAAGCTACTATAGTTTGCCTGTACATTTCCTCAAGCCTCTGTCTATATGGTTCTCTAAATTCATGCAGAATTACATCCCAGCGGCTTCTCCAGTGACCCACTAATGTCCTCATTCATAACCTATTGCCATTCATTGCTCCAGGACTCCCACATTCTAGCCGTAGTATATTCAGGCAGGCTCTCAAGACTCACCTCTTCAAAATCACCTATTCATCCTGAGCACTGCTCTAACTCTTTATTACTATTTAACTTCCTTTTCCATTTTGTATTGAGTACTTCTGTATATTCACAGTACTTTTACAATGTAAACTTGATTGAGAGTAGTGGGTGTCAGAACACCTTCTAGGAAAAGACACGGAACAAAAACGGGAGCCCAATGGTACAGTACGTCAAGATAATTAGGTGAATGTAGAAAGTAAGTCTACTCACAAAGGTGGGTTGCAGAGGGGCAACCGACCGCAGGAGGCAGGTGGAGACAATAAACCCGACTCCACTCGGGGAGGTGACTGGGGACCTGTAAGCGGTCGCTCTCCTTGGGAAAAAGAAAGGGGACAGATGCCCACCGTGGTGTGAACCACGTGTGGTCTGTCTCCACCCCTCAAACGAGTGACATGTGGGAGTATAGGATGCACTAAATGATTGTAAAGAGGCGCCCTGGTGGTTTATAAAAGCGTTTAACCACTTGCCGAGAGCCCACAGCCGATGGGCGGCGGCAAGGACTGGGCCTAAACAACCGCAATACGCCCATCGGTGGTGGCGGACGTGGTTATGCGCCGATCGCGTGACGCGATCAGGCACCAGCAACAGGCTCCGCCCCCCTTGCGCAGTAACCCGCCGGCCGTTCGGAAGCGCCGGCGGGTTACTAGCTTCCAGATCGCCGTATACAAAGCGTATTATACAGGCTGCCTCCTGCCAGTCCGAGGGACCACCAGGGCAGGCTGCAGCCACCCTAGTCTGCACCCAAACACACTGATCTGCCCCCTGATCGCCCACAGCACCCCTCAGACCCCTGCCCACCCCCCAGACCACTGTTTGCACCCAATCACCCCCCTAATCACCCATCAATCACTCCCTGTCACTATCTGTCAACGCTATTTTTTTTTATTCCCTAAACTGCCCCCTGGGGACTCCTGATCACCCCCCCCACCCCTCAGATTCTCCCCAGACCCCCCCCCCCCTTGTGTACTGTATGCATCTATCCCCCCTGTATTAACCCACTGATCACCTGTCAATTACCCATCAATCACCCCCTGTCACTGCCACCCATCAATCAGCCCCTAACCTGCCCCTTGCGGGCAATCTGATCACCCACACCATCAGATCGCCCGCAGACCCGCCATCAGATCACCTCCCAAGTGCATTGTTTACATCTGTTCTCTCCTCTAAACACCCACTAATTTACCCATCAATCACCCCCTGTCACCACCTGTCACTGCTACCCATCAGATTAGACCCCTATCTGCCCCTAGGGCACCCAATCACCCGCCCACACCCTAAGAACGCCCTCAGACCCCAGCCCTGATCACCTCGCCAGTGCATTTGCTTGCATCTATTCTCCCCTCTAATCACACCTTGAGACACCCATCAATCACCACCTGTCACCCCCTAGCACACCTACCCATCAGATCAGGCCCTAATTTTCCCAGTGTGGGCTCCTGATCACTCGGCCAAACCCTCAGATCCTCCTCAGACCCCCTTCCGATCACCTCCCCAGTGCATTGATTGCATCTATTTTCCCCTCTAACCACCCCCTGAGACACCCATCAATCACCTCCTGTCACCCCCCCCTAGCACTCCTATCCATCAGATCAGGCCCAATACAACCTGTCATCTAAGAGGCCACCCTGCTTATGACCGGTTCCACAAAATTCGCCCCCTCATAGACCACCTGTTATCAAAATTTGCAGAGGCTTATACCCCTGAACAGTCATTTTGAGACATTTGGTTTCCAGACTACTCACGGTTTTGGGCCCGTAAAATGCAAGGGCAGTATAGGAACCCCACAAGTGACCCCTTTTTAGAAAAGACACCCCAATGTATTCTGTTCGGAGTATGACGAGTTCATAGATGATTTTAATTTTTGTCAAAAGTTAGCGGAAATTGATTTTTATAGTTTTTTTCACAAAGTGTCATTTTTCACTAACTTGTGACAAAAAATAAAATCTTCTATGAACTCACCATACACCTAACGGAATACCTTGGGGTGTCTTCTTTCTAAAATGGGGTCACTTGTGGGGTTCCTATACTGCCCTGGCATTTTAGGGGCCCTAAACCGTGAGGAGTAGTCTAGAAAACAAATGCCTCAAAATGACCTGTGAATAGGACGTTGGGCACCTTTGCGCACCTAGGCTGCAAAAAAGTGTCACGCGTGGTATCGCCGTACTCAGAAGTAGTATAATGTGTTTTGGGGTGTATTTTTACACATACGTGGGAGAAATCTCTCTGTAAATGGAGAATTGTGTGTAAAAAAAAAAAATCAAAAAATTGTCATTTACAGAGATATTTCTCCCACCCAGCATGGGTATGTGTAAAAATACACCACAAAACACATTATACTACTTCTCCTGAGTACAGCGGTACCACATGTGTGGCACTTTTTTGCACCCCAAGTGCGCTAAGGGGCCTAAAGTCCAATGAGTACCTTTAGGATTTCACAGGTCATTTTGCGACATTTGGTTTCAAGACTACTCCTCACGATTTAGGGCCCCTAAATGCCAGGGCAGTATAGGAACCCCACAAATGACCCCATTTTAGAAAGACACCCCAAGGTATTCCGTTAGGAGTATGGTGAGTTCATAGAAGATTTTTTTTGTCACAAGTTAGCGGAAAATGACACTTTGTGAAAAAAAAACAACAAAAGTTAGCGGAAATTGATTTTTGTTTTTTTCACAGTGTCATTTTCCACTAACTTGTGACAAAAAATAAAATCTTCTATGAACTCACCATACTCCTAACGGAATACCTTGGGGTGTCTTCTTTCTAAAATGGGGTCATTTGTGGGATTCCTACACTGCCCTGGCATTTTAGGGGCCCTAAACCGTGAGGAGTAGTCTTGAAACCAAATGTCGCAAAATGACCTGTGAAATCCTAAAGGTACTCATTGGACTTTGGGCCCCTTAGCGCAGTTAGGGTGTAAAAAAGTGCCACACATGTGGTATCGCCGTACTCAGGAGAAGTAGTATAATGTGTTTTGGGGTGTATTTTTACACATACCCATGCTGAGTGGGAGAAATATCTCTGTAAATGGACAATTGTGTGTAAAAAAAATAAATAAATAAAAAAAAAAAAAAAAAAATTTTGGGGGTCACAAAGTGTCATTTTCCGCTAACTTGTGACAAAAAATAAAATCTTCTATGAACTCACCATGCCTCTCAGTGAATACTTTGGGATGTCTTCTTTCCAAAATGGGGTCATTTGGGGGGTATTTATACTATCCTGGAATTTTAGCACCTCATGAAACATGACAGGTGGTCAGAAAAGTCAGAGATGCTTAAAAATGGGAAAATTCACTTTTGGCACCATAGTATGTAAACGCTATAACTTTTACCCAAACCAATAAATATACACTGAATGGATATTTTTTTTATCAAAGACATGTAGCACAATAAATTTGGACAAAAATGTACACAGAAATTTTACTTTATTTGAAAAATGTCAGCACAGAAAGTAAAAAAAAAAAAATCAATTTTTTTGACAAAATTCATGTCTTTTTTGATGAATATAATATAAACTAAAATTTCGCAGCAGCAATCAAATAGCACCAAAAGAAAGCTGTATTAGTAACAAGAAAAGGAGGTAAAATTCATTTAGGTGGTAGGTTGTATAACCGAGCAATAAACCGTGAAAGCTGCAGTGGTCGGAATGGAGAAAGAAAGGCTCTGGTCCTTAAGGGGCGAAAAGACTGTGGTCCTCAAGTGGTTAAAAGTAAGAAAAGATAGATGTGGCTTACCTTAATGACGACAAATCTTTGTAAGAACAAGATTTACTTGTAGCACAGGCAACGTGTTTTGCGGGTCTAAGCCCGCTTCCTCAGGTCAATGAAAGTGCCTACATCAGCAGAAAACAAGACTCCTCAATATACCAGTACTAGTGATGTACATACATTTACATCAGTGATGAGCATACATTTAGAATGTCAGGTTGCTAACAATAATATTGTATTGTCCAATATAACATTTAGAACATTATAGCCATCAGTACTTGGAAGATGTTGTTTTAAATACGTTATATTATGTATATCAGGAGGTTATGGTCATTAGTTCATATACTAGGGCTACTGATCATTATCTGCTGGGGAAAAAAGATAGATAGAGAGAGAGAGAGAGAGAGAGAGAGAGAGAGAGAGAGAGATATATATACGTGTTACTAAGCGTTTTAATAAAAAATAATCATAATATAGTGTGCTCTAGGTTCTTCTAACCCTCCCGTGTTATTGTTTTTGTGCTTCACCCACTAGTGTGTATTGTACAACACTACCATGTATGTGATTTGTAAATAAGATATGGAAGTGGAGAGAGTTAGCTCCTAAAACTGCTGCCTGAAGTGTTCTCTGATCTTTTCAGGTAACAATTTTAATGTGTTTTGCTTAGGACCACTATTGTGAAAATCTGTAGGATTTAAAATGTTTATGCACACAAAGAAGCTTTATACAGTCGCAAGAAAAAGTATGTGAACCCTTTGGAATTATATGGATTTCTGCACAAATTGATCATAAAATGTGATCACAACCATAGACCATTACAGTCTGCTTTAAACTAATACCACACGAATAATTGTTTCCATGTTTTTATTCAACACACCATGTAAACCTTCACAGTGCAGGTGGAAATGGTATGTGAACCCTTGGATTTAATAACTGGTTGAACCTCCTTTGGCAGCAAAACCAAATGTTTCCTGTAGTTGCAGATCAGACGTGCACAACTGTCAGGAGTAATTCCTGACCATTCCTCTTGAGGTCATGCCAACAAAGCATCTCAATCAGGTTGAGGTCAGGACTCTGACTGGGCCACTGTAGAAGGCGTATTTTCTTTTGTTGAAGCCATTGATTATTTACTTCTCAGCGGATCGTTCAGAAACCGCCTTATCAGTCCGCCGACAGCGCGTACACACGCACTACTGTCGGCTGAACGTCCGCCCAGAGGGAGGGTCTGACGGACCCGTCGCTGCCGGATGTAGTGCGTGTACGCACCTTTAAACGTTTTTTTTTTTTATCAGGCCAGTAGTGACTGTAATCCCACTTAAATAATAAATTCTTTGCAACCAGAGGATTTTACAATGTGCATTAGCTTGAAGATTTAAAGTATTGCCAGAGCCGTCTTATGAACATCTTTACAGCACATACAGGTAGCCAACTACAATAAGTCTGTGGAGCAGCAATTAACAGCTTCAGTTGTATAGTAAACAGCTTAATTGGATCATCCACCGAAGCAACTGCAGATGCTCCCATGTCCCGTGCGTCTTCAGCTAGGTACACATACTGGATTCAGGTCTGCGATGACCGACTAACCTCCAAGCACACTGTTCTCTCCTTTACTGTGACCGCTGGAAGAAACTCAGTCAAGTTCACAGATGCCCCAAGCCACAGATGCCACTAGCCCCTAGGCTAGCAATGCTTCTGTACAGCACTCAGCCTTGAACTGTTGCCCGAGGGATTGCATCTCAGTCATTTGTAATCGGCAGCCCCCTGGCTGGTTTGTCACATCTTTGGGCCTGTAGTTTACTTGCTTTATTAATCAGTGGCCTGTTTGGGGATGGGTTGACTGTTAAAGTGAACTTAAAAGCGGATTCGAGGTAAACTTTTACTCATTGCATAATTGTGTTCCTTTCATATAGTTTATAGGGCATTCCTCAAGCCAAATACTTTTTTGTTTTGTTTTAATACTCTTATTCCCTATAAACTAAACTAGCCTCGCCCACAGCTTTTCAGAGAGCCTTGGCATTCAGTCCCAGGTAGCAAGGGCTTATGGGAACTCAGTCTGGGCAGGAGGAGGAGGAGGTTACTAGTCAGAGATTTCAGAGGCAGGAGGAGAGGGGAATGAAGTTTTCACAGGCTGAGGGCTTGAGATACAGATCAGCTTGCCCATCACAGAACATGGCTGCCCTCATTGTATCACAGCAATAAATAAGCATAAACTTTTGAAGCTGTTTGCAGCTAGATTTGCTGTGTAAACTATCTAAACTTTAGATATCTAAAGATCTATAGACAAGTTACTTGTTATAGTTACTTTTTTATCTCGGATCTGCATTAAAGTAAAAAAATAAAAAGTCAGTTTACTTACCTGGGGCTTCTTCCATGCCCCTGAAGTCCTCCTGCTCCCTCATCGTGCATCTGTGCTTAGACTCAAGTCAGGTATGGACAATGGACAAGGCGGGGAGCCGTGATATACAGGCGGCGGGGAGCCGCAGAGAGCGGCAGCATTAATGTAAACAGCCATCTAGCGATAATCTGTGTGTCGCTAGCGTGACGGTTTTAATAAGGGGGGCAGCAGAGCATGGGGGGGGGGGGGGGCGGCTGGGGGCACACTATAAGGTCACAGAGGCTGGTGATAGTATGCAGAATGTGCCTCTTTGTCCTATATGAATTGCAGAAACCCACCTTTGGCTCTCTTTAGGGCCTGTTTCCATTACCGCGAATCTGCATGCGTTTTCTGCCTACAGATTCGCATAACCAATACAAGTTAATTAGCCTGTTTCCACTTGTCAGGACAACAGGGCGTTTTTCTCTACAACAAAAATCTGCACAGCAGAACCACCAGAATTAATAGGAAATGAACATGCGTTTTCGCTATGCGAATTTTCCATGCAAATTTGCGTAAGTTTTCGCATAAATTCAATGTAAGGGCCTTTTTGGACTAGTGCAGTGCGATTTCTATGCGGAAAACGCATAAACGAATTCACATGCGCATGCAAATTTGTATGGAAATTTTAATGCGAATTCGCATGCGTTTTCGCGTTCCTGTATAAGGATGCGAATTTAACTATATCAGTGCCTGTGTGCCCTTACATTTATTATTAGGTATGCGAATCTGCATACATAAAACGCATGCAGATTCGCTGTAGTGGAAACGGCCCTAAAAGCACACAGGCACTGACATGGTTAAATTCGCATAATTACTAACATATGCGAAAACATGCACAAATTTGCATCTGCATGCGATTTTGCATTTCCCCTAACAAACTCAAGTCGGGTATGGACAATGCGGGGAGCCGCGATATACAGGTGGCGGGGGAGCCGCGGAGAGTAAACAGCCAGCCAGCGACAATCTGTATGTCGCTAGCGTGACGGTTTTTATAATGGGGGACAGCAGAGCACGGGGGGGGGGGGGCAATGTATAAGGACACAGAGGCTGGTGATAGTATACAAAATGTGCCTCTTTGTCCTATATGAATTGCAGAAACCCACCTTTGGCTCTCTTTAGGGCCCATTTCCATTATCGCGAATCTGCATGCGTTTCCTGCACACAGATTCGCATAACCAATACAAGTTAATTAGCCTGTTTCCACTTGTCAGAACAACAGAGTGTTTTTCTGTACAGGAAAAATCTGCACAGCAGAGCCATCAGATTTCGCACACTGCCTTGTGCATGCAATGTAATTAATAGGAAATTCGCATGCGTTTTCGCCATGCGAATTTTCCATGCAAATTCGCGTACGTTTTCGTATAAAATCAATATAAGGGCCGTTTCGACTAGTACAGTGCAATTTCTATGTGGAAAACGCATAAACGAATTCACATGCGCATGCAAATTTGTATGGAAATTTTCATGCGATTTCGCATGCGTTTTCGCGTTCCTGTATAAGGATGCGAATTTAACTATATCAGTGCCTGTGTGCCCTTACATTTATTATTAGGTATGCGAATCTGCATGCATAAAACGCATGCAGATTCGCTGTAGTGGAAACGGCCCTAAAAGCACACAGGTACTGACATGGTTAAAATTCGCCGAGGGGAAAGCATGGCCACAACTCTTCTGTGTTCAATTGATTAACTATAGGTGGTGGACTGGCATTAAACCCTTCTGCAACACTTTTTACCCAAAATGTATACATAGTTCCTATAAAGGTCACAAACCACTAAAGGTGAAAATATCAGGTGGTCCATGATGGGATGAGTGCATTTCACATCTCTGCATTATATCCTCCTGGTCAGCTACACAGTCCCTTTTATTTTCTGTCTGTTTTCTATATTCCTCAGGATTGAAGCATTGCTGCTTGGTCATTATCGTCTGACTCAAGATACAGATAACCAAACCAAAGTTTTTGCAGTGATAACCACCAAGAAGGAAGAGGTAAGTCCCACCTAGAGGATTTCCTGTACAAAACAATGCAGTGATGGGAACATAAAATGAAGATGTTAATGAGAAGCTACCAAGGGGATACGCAATACAATATAATGTTTAACAGAAACCTCAGCCTTGTTTTCATAAACAGATCTTCATCTTAGCAGGCATTATTAAAGTTAGCCATACACCCATGGATTGCCACCCAATGTGGGAAAACTAATAAGTCTCTAATCAGAGAGGGATTGATTCCTACCACACCAAGCACATCCATTTTAATAAATTTCAGCAGGAAAACCATTAAAAATGAATCGCAACCACATTGTTTGATGCAGAGCAACCCTATGGGCCATTGATTACATTCCTGCCCCACCCCCGATCAGAGAAGTTCTGTGTCCAATTAATAGTTTTGGATGATTTTAAGCCCAATCTACACAATACGATTCTTTGTGCGGTTCGATTACGATTCTATTTACGATCTGATTAAATCCGACATGTCCGATCGGGATTCGATTTAACAAATTCAATTGAATCCCGATTGGACATGTCTGATTGAATTGCATTGTAAATAGTCGTAATCGAATGGCACAAAGAATCGTATCGTGTAGATGGGGCTTTAGTAAGCAACTTTCTTTAGGCCTCTTTCACATGGGAGGCTGAGGGCGGTGAATCCACTGTCTGTTAGCTGCTCTAGTGCATCAGCCATGTACTAGTTAGTGCTGGGCACATGCAGCCCAGAGATGTTTATCACACAGTCAGACGCGACGTGCTACGGTTTTTTTGCTGTTAGAAAAACCGTGTGTCAAGCCCTGACATGTGGACTAACAGATGCTGCGTTAGATTGCATTCGGAAAGGTGCTTGGTGGCTGGCAGATAGGAGGCTGGGCTGCCTGACAAGTGTGTAGCTCAGTCTTTCATGTAAAAGAGGCCTCATTTACACTTAAAGGCAACCTGAAGTGAGAAGGATATGGAGACTGACATATTTATTCAATTTTAAACCATACCAGTTGCCTGGCAGTCCTCCTGATCCTCTGCCTTTAATACTTGTCGCCGTAGACCCTGAACATGTTTGCAGATCAGGTGTTTTTGACAAAAATGCCAAAATCGACTGCATGCTTGTTTCAGGTGTGTGAGGATGACATTCAACTGGTATTGTTTAACAGGAAATTAATGGCAGCCTCCTTCTTAGTTCAGGTTCCCTTTTAAAGTCATACTCTATTTCACAAGCATTAAGGTCAAGAAGTATCCCTCTTCACAGCTAAACATGGATATATGGTCACAGTTAATGCCATATAGTAGCAGCAATAAAAGTCGTTTGTATCAAGCTTAGACAAGCCTTTATCCAGCTTATTTGTGCCCATGTAGTACATTTTTCATAGTCAGGTCAGCACGCTTGCAGGCTGACTGTATGATTTTAAAACCTGGAGCATGGGGAAGAAATGCCGATGCCAAATTATGGAGTTTATTACTAAGAGAACATAGCGCCAGTAACCTCCTGCTACTTGCGATATTTCCACAGCGTGCTTTTAATGTAATTGGCTGCATGCTACTTGCGCTATTGGCTGCGTACCGTGCTAGTAACGTAAGCCTCCTTCCTGCAAATAAGAAGCGCTCCTATTGGACCAATCAGAGTGCAGGGATCCGAATGGACCTGAAGGGGTTTAGGGCGGGAGGAGAGGAGCGCTCCTTATTTGCAGGAAGGAGGCTTAAAGAGAAACCGTGACCAAGAATTGAACTTCATCCCAATCAGTAGCTGATACCCCCTTTTACATTAGAAAACTGTTCCTTTTCACAAACAGACCATCAGGGGGCGCTGTATGGCTGATATTGTGGTAAAACCCCTCCCACAAGAAACTCTGAGGACCATGGTACTCCTGGCAGTTTCCTGTCTGTGAACCTTGTTGCATGGTGCGAAACAGCTATTTACAGCGGTTTCCAACTGCAAAAAAGCAAGCAGCAGCTACATCACCTGCCAGCAGTAAAAATGTCACCATTTGATAAATGTCAGAATGTAAATCAGGGATTTAAAATATTTTACAATGGACAAACACTGGCTAAATCATTTATACATAATTATTGTAAAAATGTAGCACTTTTTTTTTTTTATTACATTATGTTCACTGGAGTTCCTCTTTAAGTTACTAGCGCTCGCTATGCTGCACTAACCGTAGCATAGCGTGCGCTCCTGTGATTACTTGTCCAATAGCGCACGTAGTGTGCAACCCATTACATTTAAAGCACACTGTGGAAATAGTGCGAGTAACTGAAGGTTACTGGAGCGGTTTTCTTTAGTGAAATAACCCCTATGTCTACAATAGCTTTAATTTAATAATTGTCTTGAGCAGCTCTATTTAAAACATGATTATCAGTTCCTGTTTTGTAACTGAACACTAAATATTTTTCTTTATGTACAGAAATCAGAGTACCAAAAGTATCGTTATTTCCGCCGTGCGCCAGTGCAGGAAACTGACCACAGCTTTCATGTGGGGCTTCAGCTGTGCGCTAGTGGTCGCCACAAATTCAATAAACTGGTTTGGATTCATCATTCTTGTCATATTACTTACAGGTGAGTATGAGAAAATGATTGTTGTATACCCTCCAAAAATTTACTGTAAATGAGCTTTTGTTTTTAACCACTTGAGGACCGTGGGTTTTACCCCCCTTAAGGGCCAGACCCTTTTTTTCCATTCAGACCACTGCAGCTTTCACGGTTTATTGCTCGCTCATACAACCTACCACCTAAATGAATTTTGCGTCCTTTTCTTGTCACTAATACAGCTCTCTTTTGGTGCTATTTGATTGCTGCTGCGATTTTTACTTTTTATTATATTCATCAAAAAAGACATGAATTTTGTCAAAAAAATGATTTTTTTAACTTTCTGTGCTGACATTTTTCAAATAAAGTAAAATTTCTGTATACATGCAGCACGAAAAATGTGGACAAACATGTTTTTAATAAAAAAAAAAAACCCATTCAGCCTATATTGATTGGTTTGGGTAAAAGTTCTAGCGTTTACAAACTATGGTGCAAAAAGTGAATTTTCCCATTTTGAAGCATCTATGACTTTTCTGACCACCTGTCATGTTTCATGAGGGGCAAGAATTCCAGGATAGTATAAATACCCCCCAAATGACCCCATTTTGGAAAGAAGACATCCCAAAGTATTCACTGAGAGGCATGGTGAGTTCATAGAAGATTTTATTTTTTTGTCACAAGTTAGCGGAAAATGACACTTTGTGACAAAAAAGAAAAAAAAAAAGTTTCCATTTCTGCTAACTTGCGACAAAAAAAAATTAAATCTGCCACGGACTCACTATGCTCCTCTCTGAATACCTTGAAGTGTCTACTTTCCAAAATGGGGTAATTTGTGGGGTGTGTTTACTGTCCTTGCATTTTGGGGGTGCCTAATTGTAAGCACCCCTGTAAAGCCTAAAGGAGCTCATTGGACTTTGGGCCCCTTAGCGCAGTTAGGCTGCAAAAACGTGCCACACATGTGGTATTGCCGTACGCAGGAGAAGTAGTATAATGTGTTTTGGGGTGTATTTTTACACATACCCATGCTGGGTGGGAGAAATACCTCTGTAAATGACAATTTTTGAATTTTTTTTTACACACAATTGTCCATTTACAGAGATATTTCTCCCACTCAGCATGGGTATGTGTAAAAATACACCCCAAAACACATTATACTACTTCTCCTGAGTACGGCGATACCACATGTGTGGCACTTTTTTGCACCCTAACTGCGCTAAGGGGCCCAAAGTCCAATGAGTACCTTTAGGATTTCACAGTCATTTTTGTTTCAAGACTACTCCTCACGGTTTAGGGCCCCTAAAATGCCAGGGCAGTATAGGAACCCCACTAATGACCCCATTTTAGAAAGAAGACACCCCAAGGTATTCTGTTAGGACTATGGTGAGTTCATAGAAGATTTTATTTTTTGTCACAAGTTAGCGGAAATTGATTTTAATTGTTTTTTTTCACAAAGTGTCATTTTCCGCTAACTTGTGACAAAAAATAAAATCTTCTATGAACTCACCATACTCTTAACGGAATACCTTTGGGTGTCTTCTTTCTAGAATGGGGTCATTTGTGGGGTTCCTACACTGCCCTGGCATTTTAGGGGCCCTAAACCGTGAGGAGTAGTCTTGAAACAAAAATGACTGTGAAATCCTAAAGGTACTCATTGGACTTTGGGCCCCTTAGTGCACTTAGGGTGTAAAAAAGTGCCACACATGTGGTACCGCCGTACTCAGGAGTAGTATAATGTGTTTTGGGGTGTATTTTTACACATACCCATGCTGAGTGGGAGAAATATCTCTGTAAATGACACTTGTTTGATTTTTTTTTTTTTACACACAATTGTCCACTTACAGAGAGATTTCTCCCACTCAGCATGGGTATGTGTAAAAATACACCCCAAAACACATTATACTACTTCTCCTGAGTACGGCAATACCACATGTGTGACACTTTTTTTGCAGCCTAGGTGCGCTAAGGGGCCCAACGTCCTATTCACAGGTCATTTTGAGGCATTTGTTTTCTAGACTACTCCTCATGGTTTAGGGCCCCTAAAATTCCAGGGCATTATAGGAACCCCACAAGTGACCCCATTTTAGAAAGAAGACACCCCAAGGTATTCCGTTAGGTGTATGGCGAGTTCATAGAAGATTTTTTTTGTCACAAGTTAGTGAAAAATTACACTTTGTGAAAAAAAACAATAAAAATCAATTTCCGCTAACTTTTGACAAAAAATAATAAAATCTTCTATGAACTTGTCATACACCTAACAGAATACCTTGGGGTGTCTTTTTTCTAAAATGGGGTCACTTGTGGGGTTCCTATTCCGCCCTGGCATTTTACGGGCCCAAAACCATGAGTAGTCTGGAAACCAAATGTCTCAAAATGACTGTTCAGGGGTATAAGCATCTGCAAATTTTGATGACAGGTGGTCTATGAGGGGGCGAATTTTGTGGAACCGGTCATAAGCAGGGTGGCCTTTTAGATGACAGGTTGTATTGGGCCTGATCTGATGGATAGGAGTGCTAGGGGGGTGACAGGAGGTGATTGATGGGTGTCTTAGGGGGTGGTTAGAGGGGAAAATAGATGCAATCAATGCACTGGGGAGGTGATCGGAAGGGGGTCTGAGGGGGATCTGAGGGTTTGGCCGAGTGATCAGGAGCCCACACGGGGCAAATTAGGGCCTGATCTGATGGGTAGGTGTGCTAGGGGGTGACAGGAGGTGATTGATGGGTGTCTCAAGGTGTGATTAGAGGGGGGAATAGATGCAAGCAATGCACTGGCGAGGTGATCAGGGCTGGGGTCTGAGGGTGTGGGCGGGTGATTGAGTGCCCTAGGGGCAGATAGGGGTCTAATCTGATGGGTAGCAGTGACTGGGTGATTGATGGGTAATTAATGGGTGTTTAGGGTAGAGAACAGATGTAAACAATGCACTTGGGAGGTGATCTGACGTCTGATCTGCGGGCGATCTATTGGTGTGGGTGATCAGATTGCCCGCAAAGGGGCAGGTTAGGGGCTGATTGATGGGTGGCAGTGACAGGGGCTGATTGATGGGTGATTGACAGGTGATTGACAGGTGATCAGTGGGTTATTACAGGGATGAACAGATGTAAATAATGCACTGGCGAATTGATAAGGGGGGTCTGAGGGCAATCTGAGCGTGTAGGCGGGTGATTGGGTGCCCGCAAGGGGCAGATTAGGGTCTGATCTGATGGGTAACAGTGACTGGTGGTGATAGGGGGTGATTGATGGGTAATTAGTGGGTGTTTAGGGTAGAGAACAGATGTAAACACTGCACTTGGGAGGTGATCTGACGTCGGATCTGCGGGCGATCTATTGGTGTGGGTGGGTGATCAGATTGCCCGCAAGGGGCAGGTTAGGGGCTGATTGATGGGTGGCAGTGACAGGGGGTGATTGATGGGTGATTGACAGGTGATCAGGGGGGATAGATGCATACAGTACACGGGGGGGGGGGGGGGGTCTGGGGAGAATCTGAGGGGTGGGGGGGGGTGATCAGGAGCGAGCAGGGGGCAGTTTAGGGCATGAAAAAAATAGCGTTGACAGATAGTGACAGGGAGTGATTGATGGGTGATTAGGGGGGGTGATTGGGTGCAAACAGTGTTCTGGGGGGTGGGCAGGGGGGGTCTGAGGGGTGCTGTGGGCGACCAGGGGGCAGGGGGGGGAAATCGGTGTGCGTGGGTGCAGACTAGGGTGGCTGCAGCCTGCCCTGGTGGTCCCTCGGACACTGGGACCACCAGGGCAGGAGGCAGCCTGTATAATACACTTTGTATACATTACAAAGTGTATTATACACTTTGTATGCGGCGATCCGGGTGCTAGTAACCCGCCTGCGCTTCCGAACGGCCGGCGGGTTACAGCGCGAGGGGGGCGGAGCCAGTCCCTGGCGGAGGATCGCGTCACAAATGACGCGATCGCTCTGCCTATGCCCGTACAAGGACCGCCGCCATTTGTACATGCGGCGGTCCTTGCGGGGTCCACTTCCCGGCCGCCATTTGTACATGCGGCAGTCGGGAAGTGGTTAAAAGCACATGTGCAGCAGACCTTTGTCAGGAACCCCAGCTGTCTGCTTACTTGAAGCGACATTGGAAAAGTACTGTACTCGCCTATGTAGAGGGAATGCTCTGGCTCCATTAGAGCCTGCTCAGGCCTCTCCTCCTCAGTATGCTTCAGAGGCACTCGTGTCCTCAAGTGCTTCTGAAGTTGGGTGGCTCTGTACTGCATGAGCGCGCAGTACAGACCCGCTCGTCTTCAGAAGTACTCGGTGACACTGATACTTCCAAAGGCTTCACTAGGGCTCCTGAAGGTGTATTCCACCAGTTGGTCGAATAACGTCAAGGGGGCGAGGGCAGCAGTATCTACTATGGCTTTAGCATTGCTTTTAAAGCAAACCTGTAACGTATAGTCAGAATGGGGCAACCACAACTTGGACGGGAACTGTTATTTTCATGTGTTTCCTGCTGTTTGTCATTTTTTTTCGCCTACCAATATTTTAGTGTACCTGTGTTTTATAAAAGTGTAACACTGCTTCTCTTACAGATCCACTGGAGAGACAGCTGTCACAGCATTCGACATTGATAAAATGTACACCCCGCTGTTCTTTGCCCGAGTGAAGAGCTACACTGCTGTATCAGAGAGACCTCTCTAGGGGGTCTGCTCCACTTCTGCATGATTACCGCTGAAAGAGTTTTAAGGAAATGTCGCTTCTGGCATACGTTTATTTGTGTCTTCTGCTGCAAACTGGGTGCTTTCTAAGAGATGAATTTATTTGTTCTGGGGCATGTAGGGTTAGGCTTGTTTTCCAAACTTGAATCTTGTTTTTAAGCATTGTGCAAATTTTGATAATTTTAGCAGCATTGTTTGTTCCTTGCACTTTTCTCTTTTGGGATGTAATTATTACAGTTTTCTGTCATAACATGAATTGCTCTGTGGCTGTATAAATGAATCTTGTGGTCTTAGACGTTCATCTGATTTAGTGAGTTATTGGGACTTTACTGGTAAGTGGTACATGAGAGGAGCTGTAACTGTCTTATTGGACACCTCTGCCCAGCCAATGGTGTCTTCACTCGTGTATAAGGTTCATTGTCTTCAATCGGCCTCATTTTTACAGAATTGGCAAAAAGTTTATTTTATTTTCCCCTTATATACCGGTATTCCAATTAAAGTATCATTTTTTTTCTCTAGCCCCTCACACTGGTATATTACATGAGAACTTTGTAGTGGCACCAATTTTGTAAACCGAACGTATCCCCATGTACTGGAATTTGTGTGCTCAGAAGCTGTCCTATCAGTTCTTTCATCCTTGTTTGTATAGTGGTGTAAAATCCCCACTGAGGGGAAACATGACTGTTAGCAGCTGGCCTGTACTTAAAGGACCACTATCGCGTAAAAAGTAGGCAGTTCAAATCTGACAGAACCAACAGGTTTTGGACTAGTCCATCTTCTCATGGGGGATTCTTGGGGTTTTCTTTGTTTTCCACAGCATTTCCTGAAAAGCAGTTTAACTGCATAAATAGTAAGATACCAGCCAGCCTCCCTACTCACTTGCATATTATTTTGTCATTTAGGCCTCGTTCACATCTATGTAGTGCAGAACGCAACACATACGATTTCATGCCATCTGCACCACTGCCTGCTGCGCTGCTGATACAATTCATTACAGTAAATGGGTCAGCTCTGCACTTGCGGGCAGTATGCAAACGCATCATACTGCTGCGCAGCACCTTTGATATGAATGGCAGAAGGGCTGTCTATTCCCTTCTGCTGTTATTGCGGGTTGCACATCATACGTGCTTCCAAGTACGCACAGAAGCGCATATGATGTGAACAAGCCCTTAGACTTAGCAACTGCTGTTCAGGAAATGCTGTTGAAAACAAAGAAAACCCTGAGAATCCCCCATGAGGAGATTGACTGGCTCAAAACCTGTCGGTTCTGTCAGATTTTAACGGCCTACTTTTTTCATGATAGTGGTCCTTTAACCTGGATGTAGTTCCACCTCCAGCCGGTAAGTGTGGGCAGAGAGGCTCAGGCTAGCACTGCATCCAATTTAAGCTCCAGATGACTGCTCTGGCAGTTAGCTTTGCCTGGAACTTTCTGCCATATATTTATATACAAAGGATGAAGGACCAGAGGGACCAGCTTTTGCATGCACATAAACCGAGTGTATGGTGATATGTTTGATTTACAAAGCTTGTTCCCACTTCAGGTTTGCTTGAAAGTGAGTGGAGATACCCAGATGATTAAAAAAAAATCATGTGAACATGAGTGTGATGGAGGTTCCACTTACTTCTGACAGTATGGATGTACTTTCTTAACTGCATGTAGACTGCAGTTCTCATTAGAATTTCATAGGAAAGCGTAATCACATGTCAAAAGCTGTGGGAACTCTTCACGCAAATCCTATTACCTCAGCTGTTGAGGGACTCACTGCTATATTCCCATTTGGGTTTCATGGCATAGCTATGGGAAGCTTTTTAAGGCCTGGGGCCCACTACAATTATTCCAGCTGCGCTTTGTAATCACCAGTGATTCCGAAAAGCTCTACGCAAAGCTAAGCCCACAGGATCCATTGTGATATATCCAAATCGCAGGTTCTGCAGCAATTTTGGAGTGATTGCACAATGCAAAAGATAGGAGCGCTACAAAGTTGTTTTTCAAAAGCAATTTTACAGCAACTTTGTAGGCGATTATTCGTATGGAAGTAAAGTTTTAAACAACTTGCTGAGTCTCCCCAGGTTCCGCCAGCTTCCAGCCCATAGCCCTTCCCCTCAGCACAAGAGGTTATCAGCGGAAAGTGATCTTGCGGGAAGCAGTTTAAACTTCATATCAGGATACAAGAGTATAAAAAAACCCCAGCAAATCAGAAGCACTATACAATCGCTGGCAGTAGATTCTACACTGCTTCCAATCGCCGTACAAATCACGCCGGAAATTGCTGTTGCAAACGCTAGCGAAAAGCTGAGCGTTTGTTATGATTGCCTATCTTTAGTGGGCCCCTGGCCTTATAGTAAATTTACAATTTGCCAGCATGTGCAGATCAAATAATTCTACATTTAATCATGAAAGTATAAAAGATAGATTAGCTATTTTCTTTTATATGATGATTATCTTTAAGGTTACCTTTTGCACAAGCGTTGAGCGCAATATCCCCACTATTCCTCTACAAAACCACTGGGCATAACCTAGATTGTTTTATCCTAGCAGGAACTAGGAATATATATTGGAGCCCATTAGGAAAGTCTTGTTTTATGTTGTGTGTTTTGGTTTGGTTTTTTGGGTTTTCTTTTTTGTAACTTTTTATAAACACTTGGCTCTGACAGAAAAGGCCAAAATGAATAAATCATAAAGGGCTTTATTAGTTACTACTTGTTTATTTAACGCAAAGTTTTGTTGACTAAAGACCGTAGAGCCTGCTCTAACATTCTCCATACCTTAGTAGAAAACTTAAAGGATACCGGCGGTGAAAAAAGTTGGAGAAACGGGGGGAGCCGTGCGTGCGGATGCCCAACCCTCTACCTGTTCTCCTTTGACACCCCTCTTTCTTACCTTCAGACCCCCCACGGCTCACTTCCGGGTTGCTAGAAGCCGATATCACTGTGCATACTCGGCCCTTCTGATCGCGTCCTACAGCAACCAGGAGCACTCTGCGCATGGTAATGACGTCACGATTGACGTCATGCGCAGAGCGATTCTGGCTGCAGTAGGACGCAAGCAGCCGGGCCGAGTCTGCACAGTGATAACGACTTTCGGCGACCCCGAAGTGAGCTGCAGAGGGGTCTGAAGATAAGAAAGAGAGGTGTCGGAGGAAACCGGGCACAGCAGTGGGCATCCGCACAGCTCCCCCCTAAATGCCTGCTCCCCCATTTCTCCAACTTTTTTCACCTCTGGGAACCTTTAACGTGGCATTTATTGTGCATTCTATGCTCTCCTTTACTCTGTGTACCCAATTTCATCCTTACTGCAGGTGAGTGTGCTGTCAACGGCCACTTTGCCCCCAAGAGGATGCATTGCCATCCTCTACAGTGGTGCAGAGAGCTTGGCTGAAATGTCTTATGCATGGCCCTTTGCCGTTGTGTCACCGTCATGCACAACACGTGTGGGAGGAGGCATGTAAATGAGAAGATAATTAAGCCAACTCAGATGCAGCATAGAAACGTGGCCTGCCTCCCACCCCTATCCCTGCACAGATGCAGCATAGAAATGTGGCCTGCCTCCCACCCCTATCCCTGCACATTGGAGACAAGCGTTCCTAACTTTAAATATCCTAGTGTTAAAGCCCTACTTTAACTGGTGTAGCTTGCAGGATCACTGCAATTTAAAGTGAACCAGAGACGAAGCATCCTCATGTATTTTACCATATATATCAGTGGGAACATTAGAGAGAACCCCTACCTTGCTTTCTGTTTCATTATTTACTGTTCAGATTGCTTCTTATCAGCCCAGATAAAATCCCTGACTGAGCATTCAGTCTGGCTTTGCTATAATGACTCAGCTATAATGATTCCTGAGCAGAGCCACAAGGGGGCAGGCTTGGGCTTGAAAAGACAGCACAGAAGACAGACTCGGCTATAAAGATTCCTGAACAAAGCCAGACTGAATGCTCAGTCTGGGATTTTATCAGGGCTGATAAGAAGCAATCTGAACAGTAAATGATGAAACAGAGAGCAGGGTAGGTGTTTTCTCTAATGTTCCCACTGATATATGGTAAATTCATGAGGGTGCTTCGTCAAGGGTATGTGAGCACCAAGATTGCTCAGGGTGTTCCACCATCCGTCAAGAACGGAGAAAGCAGATATGACCTGCGTACAACTACAATCACGGATTCATTCATTTTATTGCGCAGTGTACATAATGCAGACAAGCATGATATTTTAGGCGGGAGCCCTTTCTCAATTCCCAAGATAGCATGCTTGTCTGTATTTATGTACAGAGCACATTAAAAGCCCTACTTTAGACAGGTGAGGTTTTTTTTTTGTTGCTCCATGCACATAAAAGCGCATAGCAACTGAAAGAGAAGCGCAGAAAAACTTGCAGTGTGTAATGCAGCCCCATATCTCAGTGCTCAAAATCTGATGATGGTTCTCCACTGCTGCCATGTGGCCTGACTAGCATACATGCTGTATCTTTATACAGAAGGGCATAAAACCCTTAGAGCTATAAACAAAAAGCCTACAGAACAGAAAGCTTTCATTTTTTTGCACATAATGAAAGCTTACATTTGTGAAATGGGAGTGTTGGTTTTTCATGTGGCTGCAGTTATCTCACAGCATTTTGGTCTTGTTGAGATACAGAAACGAGAAGATGAGCCGTTGTGGTGCTGTACAACTTCTTCACCAAAGTAGCCAATATAAACTTTTTCCTCTGCCTTTATCAGTTGTGATGGGGTAAAAGATGTTGAAAAATGGTCACTGATCACTCATGGATAATGTCCCATCTCGTTTCAAAAATTTAACCTGGTGAGTGATCCTGAAAGGTCAATGAGCTATAGCAACCAGTTACATTTCAGTGTACAGAAGTGAAATCTGATTCCAACCTTTGTTTTTGCTATTGCTAAGTGAGCATATCAACAAGCACCTGCCCCAGAACCCTGCCAATTTCCTGCTTTTAGCACCATATATGCCTACAGTTCAAATATTATTTTTGGGAGATCAGCTCAAGTGATTTAATGGCCTTTCATGTGAACCAAAATGCTGGCTGTTGATGAGTTTTGTTTAATGTGAAAGGTACAGCTTTAAATATTTCACCAGATGTCAATATCTATATACTTTTTTTTTTTTTTTTTTTTTTTTTCCTTCTTTCATTACTCCCCCAAACCACAGACAAAGCATTTTCCACATGGTGTTAGTTTTTCCTATGAGACTGTTTTGGGCAAAGTACACCAGATATCACTATGCATATTTTCACACATAGGAAGATCAGGAACAGATGCCTCTTGGCCTAAGGTGTATGCGAGTATGTAATGAATAGTGGCTAAAGCATATACAACTATCTCCTACCAACTGCTTCCATATTTTTTTTTTAAAGGCCGGTACGGTGCCCTGTTGGCCGATATTAGTCTCTCTCTGCTACTTTTGACAACACCCCTGTCTCCAGGATGCACAGTTTTTATTGTATTTGTTACTTTTTACTAGCGCTTAAGTGCTCTGAAGCCTTGTAAAGTAGCAGGGGAGTTTACTGTTCTAATGAATGGTTACATTTGTTTTAGCCAAACTGAATATGAGAACTTGTCGGGTTCTTCTAAGCTGTAAGAAAACCTTCTTTTCAATTTCTCTTGTGACCGGATCATAGGAGGAGTGGAGTCTGAAAACCACAACCCTTTCCTCTGTTCAGAAGGCTGCATCCTTTACATGTTACTGTCACACTATCATCTGCAATGATTTCTAGTGTATGAGATGCCTTTCAGCTTATGACATTGTGTGATAGCTTTTAAACTGCTTACGAAACAGACATGTCTAGTATTCCAAGCAAGAATGCATTCTTCAGTGGCATGTGCACCAGGCATACGTATAACACGTCAGATAAAGCCATTTGCTTAAAACTTGTTCTTGAACTGTCCTTTAAAATAAATGTTGTCCTTTAAAAACCTTTGTCCGTGTCAACTTTCTGTAGTTTCACTTCTGTGTCTTTTTTCATTTAGAGGGAATGGATCTACGGCACATTTCCACATTATACGTTAAGCTGTCCATACACGCATCAATTTTTACTGGCAGATTCGATCACTATGATCAAATGTAACAGTTATCTGTGACACAACAAGCCACATCAGATGTTTCATAGAGTTGTGTGCAGTGTGTGATGGGAATTGATCCCTCTCTGGTCAGACTCAGATCAGAGAGGGATTGATCTGTTAACTCATATTGGGCAGAAATCTGTGTGTATGACCTTAATAAAGGTGGCCACTAATGAAACAATTCAGGGAATGATCGTTTACGAATGATTATTCTTATGAATGATTAGACATGATCATTTTTGACCACTAACGGATAAAAATTTCCTAACCAATCTGATCTGATTAATAAAATCAATCTGATTTTCAGATCAATCCCATCAATCTGATTGAATTGGTTAGGAGTTTTTTGTCCGTTCATTTCAGATTGGTCCTGTAAATAATCGTTCAAAATCGATCGTTCACCAAATTGTATCATTAGTGGCCACTTTTAGATATTCTCAGGATGTGTCAGTGTATTATTGTTGTTTAGTCTACCAAGTTTGCCACTGAATAAATTAAACTGTATTTTTTTTTGTTTTTGTTT